>NC_136489.1:16935514-16948014 GCF_053919585.1 Euprymna scolopes | reverse complement strand
CTCACATTAATCTCTGACTTGTCTCGTTCTCCTCAACCAAACTAATCACATCCAAACGACGGAATATATTTGTTGTGGTAATACACATTCATTTGCATATGTGGATAGTAATTACACATAAATAGGAAGACTCAGTTAGTCTGAGTGTGTGTTCACAGGCCGCTGAGAGCGGATATGTTTCTCCAGCGAAGACTCTCTTATTTGACACCATTATGTAAATATCCTGTAAATATATATTTTCCTAATACACTTCTTATTTGATCTACCTTTGTTTGTTGAGTCGTCATTTGTATTGCTTTCTACGTTACTTGTTTCAACCTGCAAACTTAACAATGACGACGAGGATGAACGTCAAATATAACAGTTTGACGAAGAAAGGGAAATAACTCACTAAAAAAAAGTACAACGCAACGGTTGACCTTTCTATGGAATACAAGTTTTAACGAACGAAATAGTCGTAAAAACGGATTTTACGCTAAAGAGAAGTTCGACTCAAGCGGAAAAAATGAATAATTCAGCGAACATTAGAAAACTGTAAAATATTTTCCTCGCGAAGTACAACACTAAAAGAAAGAAACGGCTTTTTCCCAAATTCCAAGAACAAAAACTACATTCAGGTTTAAAAAAAAAACGTAACCTCGATTAATAGGATTTTATTTACTAAATTACTAGCCGGAAAAAAGAGACACATAAAAACCTTTAATTGCACTCTTAAAGAAAAAAAAACTCGAAGTGGCAAAAATAAAAAATAAATAAAAAGCGACGATTTACGCTGTTTCCCGTGGAATCCATCTTAAAAAAAATAATAAACTGTAAAAGTGAATTTTTGTAAAACGATAAAACAGATTCGATTACTAAATTACGAAGAACAGATTCGTATTACTAAATTACAAGGAAGTAACATACGAAGAAAAAAAGTTCACCAGTGGATTTCCTAAATTGCTGTAAATACCAACTAAAGACTTTTTGGTAAACCAAACTTTTCTCTTCGGTATTTAAAAAAAATACCACAGTTAAACTAAAAACAAGATTTTTTTTTAAACTAAAGTTGTCACTGGATAACGGATATAAGACATTAAAACGTCACGCAAAAAAAAATTAAATGTAGTCATTACATTCTAATTTTTTCAATTGTGACTCGAGTTGAAATTTTTTTTTCTCTTAGAAGAGTTGTACTTAAATTCAGCTGTTATTTATTAGGAAATGCCTAAAACGGAAAAGAACATCGTATTTTGTGGTTTCAGCAAAAGCCTCAGTTCTTATGTTGTGGTTGGATGAGCTTGACTCGCTAGTGAAGTCAGAAAATATTATTCGAGCAGCGATATTACTATTGAAAACAGGAGCTATGAACATTTTTTTGTAACACAAGCCATTTTATATGGTACGGATATTGTGTTGCATGTGAAATTGTACAATATTTCTTAGTAACTGCATTACTGCTACTGAAGGATACAAAAAAAATTGAAGATTTATCTAGAATGTTAATGCAGTTTTTGCAGACGCAACAAAAGGCGCAATCCGAGCTAGATGCACGTAGAGAGGAGAAATTATTGAAATGGCAAATGGAACAAGAAGAAAGGCTGAAGAAATTACAACTTGAACAATAAGAAAGGCAGAAGAAATTACAATTTGAATATGAAGAAAGGCAAAATGAACGTTTTGCTAAAACACTGGAACTATTAAAGACTAATCGAGAAAATGTCGACAGTACTAATTTCTCGCATACAACTATATTTAATAGCATGCATACATTTAATTATGTGCCGGAGGAAGAAAAGACTTTTTAAGCATACTATACAAGATAGGAGGATGTTTTTCAACTGGACTGCAAAAGTTGGCCAAATAGCCAGAAAGTGAGCCTTTGACTCAGGAAGTTGGGTGTAACACAGAAAGTTCGTAGATTATATACTACCTCAAGAAACTACGGAAGTAGATTTCATGGAAGCTGTAAAATGACTAAAAGAATTATTTAATCCGAATATATCTCTTTTTCATAAGAGATGGTTTTGTATGAATCTAAGGAAGATGGGCAACCAAGATTATTTGACATACGCATCAGTTGTCAATAAAAACTGTGATAATTTTAAGCTAGAGGAACTAACAGTAGAAGATTTCAAATGTCTAATCTTCGCACAAGGGTTAGTTTCCACGAAAAATGCAGAAATACGCAGACGAGTGTTGTCTAAGTTGGATTCTGAGCAAGATTTAACACTTCAGAAATTAGCAGAGGATAGTGAAAGGGTCATTACATTAAAAAAGGATTAAAAAAAGATAGAAGAATCCGGAGTGGCATATGTAAGAAAGGTTAGAAAACCATACACACCAACCAAGAACTATACAAATAAAAGCAGTCAAAACGAAACGAGATACTCCAAATATAATAATTATAATTATAGTAAAGAATATAACAAGTCTTTTCCTAGATATAACTGTAAGAGATGCGCAGAAAGACATTGGGAATCGGATTGCCCTTATAAGATGAAAAAATGCTACATTTGCAAGAAAGTCGGACACAAAAGCGATTGTTGCAGATATAAAGATTTCACCAGAAAGAGAGTACAGCAAACAAAATCAAATGAAAAATTAGACGAAAATCGGCGAAAATACATAAAAGCGGAAATATTTAAAACGCCAATAAAATTACAACTGGATTCAGGATCCGATATTTCTATAATAAACTTGAATACATGGAAAAAGTTGGCTAAACCAACCATGATGAAAACAGGTAAATCAGCTCGGACGGTAACTGGTGGTGAGATAAAATTTGAAGGCGAAGTTATCCTGCCGATAAAATTGAAAGGAGTTACGAAGAAATTAAAAATGTTCGTATTGAAAAATAGCGAAAACCTGTTTGGAATAAATTTAATTGAGAAATTTGGACTCTGGGATAAGCCAATTAATTCTGTAAAAAATAGAATGTGCTACTCCAACGATAGAAAATATAAAAGATGGCTTATATCCTGGTGTATTTATGACTAAATTAGGTCGTTGCAATAAATTTAAGGCCTCGTTTGAACTTAAAGAAAACACCAGCCCAATTTTTAGAAAAAAAGCGGAACGTTCCGTTCGCTGGGTTGGAAAAGATTAATAAAGAATTAGACAGAAAGGTGAAATCAGCGTTTGATAAACTATTGCCAAGACAGGCAATTGTCCTAAACACTACACACATGATAAGAAAGAAATATAACTCGGGAGATCGAGAATATTTCAAGTGCTACAGGAATAAAACTTCTTACTGGGAATGTGGAGTAGTGGATAAACGCATTGGTGATTGTACATACATGATTAAAGGTCCACAAAATATACATAAAAGGCACCTGAACCAAATAAAAAAAACGCTACATTCAAGATGGTGATTATACAACAGCAGTCGAAGACGAGAAAACCATGGACATCATATACGAATCCTTTAATTTGGAACCGCCTCAATATACACCTGAACCCCGAAGATCAGGTAGAAAAAGAAAGTTTTATGAGCCATTAATGTTAAATCCCAAGAGAAAAAGATATTGAAATTCGTGCGACTTCAAATCTTGGGAGGAGTGTACTATGGTGGCACACATTCATTTGCATATGTGGATAGTAAATACACATAAATAGGAAGACTCAGTTAGTCTGAGTGTGTGTTCACCAGAAGCCACCGAAGGCCGCCGAGAGCAGATATGTTTCTCCAGCAAAGACTCTCTTATTTGACAGCATTATGTAAATATCCTGTAAATATGCCTTTTCCTAATACACTTTTATTTGATCTACCTTTGTTTGTTGAGTCGTCATTTGTATTGCTTTCTACGTTACTTGTTTCAATCTGCAAACTTAACAATATCCCTCATTGAACATTCAACTGCCATCTTAATAGTTATCATACATAGATTTCATCAAGTTATAGAAATTAATGTATTTTCTTGCGTATGTTTATTTTCAAATGGCTAATCACCCATCAAAACATTTCATTTTTTTTCTTATTTTATCTTTTACCATTTTTAAGAAATTTACAGTTTCCCTTTTTTTTACAGATTCAGTGATAACCAGTTATTATTCGTTTTAATTTAAAAATCTGGCTTTCATACATTTTGTCTCTACAGCATGTAATTAATAATTTAGGCAATCTTAATCTTTCTCTCCTTCTCTTTTTCTATATATATACTAGCAAAAGTACCCGTCGTTGACTGGGTTTAAAAAAGCCTACAGAAAATGGACTCTCATTTAAGAAAGTATGATAGGTTATGAAAAGGAAGAGTTGTAAAGAGATAGCTTGTAATTTGGGGGTATCAAAATCAAAGCAAAATATTATGAAAGTAAAAATAAAATAGATAAACCCCATAATTTCTCATACCATACCTGTTCACCCTGAAACACTTATCACTATATTCCGTGGATCTATATTAAAAAAAACCTTGGTAAACTTTGTGACATAAACTATGGACATGTTTTTTTATTTCCATACTTTGTGGACCAAGAGCGAATGCAGACCCCACAATTTTAATGAACCACCGTTTTGCCAGATCAAACATACCCATTCCTGTGTCTAGATACAACTTTTATCATTATATGTAATAAGTTTTTTAAAATAGTAAACCATATAGGAGCCTATTCGGGACACACACACACACAGACAGACACACACACACTCAGCTTTATATTATATATATATATATTTTTTTAATGTGGTGAAATATATATATATATATATATATATATATATATATATATATATATATATATGGGGTGTTAAAAGCATAATATCGATTCTTTAAAAGGAGATTCATCGGAAAATGCAAAGATCAACAAATTTCTTTGGAGCTTATATATAATAACACGAAAATAATTAAACGAAAAGATAAAAATATATACTAGTGCATATAGATTTATTCGTTTATTCAATGAGAATGGTACATCGATTTAGGG
Organism: Euprymna scolopes; assembly: GCF_053919585.1. Lineage (NCBI taxonomy): Eukaryota > Metazoa > Mollusca > Cephalopoda > Sepiida > Sepiolidae > Euprymna > Euprymna scolopes. The sequence continues at coordinate 16,943,109 of NC_136489.1, read as the reverse complement.
TATAGGATAAGTAAGAGTACCTATTGCTGGACGTCGAATCCCGAATATATTACCTAGCCTTTTCTCTCCACTTCTGACGAGAAGTATTAGGCTTTGAAATGCAATGGTATAAATAGTTTTACTTATCCTAAATCCCTTATCATTGTATCATCCTTATCAAATAAACGGATAAATCTATATGCATTAGGATATATATATATATATATATATATATATATATATATATATATATATATAAGTTAATTTAGTATACAAACAAATGGCTTTGTTTTTTATACTAAATTAACTTATTTTGGCTCTGTCTAAACATTGAGCCCTCTTTTGGTAGACACACTTAATAATTACTACCAATACAATATATATATATATATATATATATATATATATATATTGACAAAACTTATAATAATAATAATAATAATAATAATATATATATATATATATATATATATATATATATATATTGAAAAAACGTTTGATAAAAAAATAAATTTAAAAAAAAACGTACAAACATTTTGACACCCCGCGTCATCACGTAATGGACAATCACACGCGTTTATTCGCCACATCCATAAGAATCGGATCGAAGCAGATTGTCAATTGTAGGAAAATTGAGCAATTCTGCACATCGTAATACAATTTACTCTGACCGAAGTAAAACTAATTTCCTTTCTGTGTGTGGCCAATATTCTTTCTTGGACGTTGTTTATTGTTCAAATACAGAGACATTTTTTATGTTCGTTTTCTTATTTCTTGTTTTTCATGCTTTTTCTATGTCATATTGTGTATTTTTTGTCGCATACGAGTTTCCTCCCTTTGATTCACTCTCAAAGATCGTAGAGTTGTACAATTATCTATATAATCGAAACACAAACGCACATGTAAAACTATCTAACTCTATATAAACAACTATATACAGCCATATATAAATGTATATGTGTATGGTATATATATATATATATATATATATATATATATATATATATGTATAGTAGTTTTTCATTTAGCTATATGTGTTATTTTTTAGTATATTTTGCCATGAACATATGTATGTATGAATATATGAGAAAGACACGTATACATAAATAAATACATAAATAAATGGAATGCGCAATTGTTTTTCTATCTTCAGATTTATTCAGAAAAAGAAAATGATTGGCTAAAATACTCCAAATTCCTTTTGTGTGCTCAGTTAAGATTATTATTATTATTATTATTATTATTATTATTATTATTATTATTATTATTAATATTATTATTATTATTATTATTATTATTATTATTATTATTATTATTATTATTCATTCCCTACGCGTTTTTGCTCAGGCAATTATCAAACATATCTCTTTGAGAACAATTTGTGTTGTTCCCTGGATTCTGAGTTACAAAATGTCTCTCCAGATGTACAGTACTCTACATTATTTCAAGAATGTTTGAAAATCAATTTGCATTATCGCAACATTCGTGTACCATTGATTTCTCGTTGGTAGCGACTATTAGTTTTCACTAGAATATGGGTGGCTTTATGCCTCCCAAAAGTCCCAGTCCTCTTCGCACTCATCCAGGCTAGTCTTTCTTTTCCTCGGTGCTTCTATCCTCCTTGACCCACTATAACTCTTTAGTGTGGTGCCTGTTGGTGCCATCCCCCTTTTGGGGTGTGCGTGATGGGAATTAACTTACAATTATACTACTTCATTTTTCTTGCTTCCATGTAATATTTCTTAGTGCTTTTCCTCTGCCGTAGTTTCTAAATGTCCAGCTAGCGTCTGTGCATTAGTCTCCACATCTAAGGATTTTCTTTAATACTTCATTATCGTTATGCGGTGTATATTCCCAGCATTTTTTATGTTGTTCCCAGTACTCCTAGTATTATTGGTGTTATCTTGACTTTCTTCGTCTTCCATATGCTTTTCAGTTCTCTGGGTAGTTCCGTGTATTTTCCCTGCTTCTCTGTCCCCTTGAGCTTCACTCTGTGATTGGTTGGAACGGCAAAATCTACAATCTACTTAAACTTTATTATTTCCATTGCCGGTGTAATATAAAACATTTTCCTGTAAAAATTTTTCTTATCTATAGGGAAAAAAGTGATTTTAAGGATGGGATTTTTACGATTTTTGATACTTATCGGATGAATTTGTGTACAAAACATATCTAAGAACACTTCCAGACATATAAATTATATTTGCGTGCAATTATTAAAGGATAAGCCTAGCCGTTCCAGAAGCTATGAGTAAGGACTTTACACATGCAAAGTTACTTTTATATAATAGTAATAATATACATATAATTTGCTATCCATTTATCTATCTATCTATACATATGTCAGTTTGTTTGCTTGCATGTCTGTCTATTTATCTACCTAGCTACTACTCTCTCCTATGTTTTTTTCATACCTATGATATTCCCCCTATTTTTCTGGAATTGTTTCCCATTTCATTCTTGCGTTGTTCATTGCATTGAATTGCACTCTAAATGAATAATTGGTAAGCTGATTCGTAAGTGGGCATCTAAAAAGAGAATGTGGAAACATAGAAGCAAATTGAAACAACGAAAAAAAAGAAAGACTCGTCCTATGAATGAAGCATTTTACTCATACCAGCCGTCCAATTTCCGGGTGAGTAAAAATCACACGATCAGAAGTAAAAAAAAGGTTAAAATATATAGAAATAAAATATAGAGCGAATAAAAAATGCAGAAAACTCCGTATGTATTCAACTTAAAGACCAATTCTTTTGCCGACAACACCCCCTCCATCATTTTGTGCACAGTCTAAAGAAATATAAAAATCTGATTGAGAATAAAAAAATAACTATGAAAATAAATGAATTATCAGAAACTCTTTACGATATCAGCGCCATCTTTTATTGAATGGACACTTGGAGGCCACCGTATTTGCTCTCGTCTACATATATATCCCTTTCTTTTTCTCCTTTTTTTCTCTCTCTCTATATAATTTTATAAAAATATTATGATACGTATAATACGTATATATATATATATATATATATATATATATATATACTTATAATCTTCTATATAATAATAAAACTCTGTCGTTCTTGGATGTTTGCTTGTTTGCTTGCGCACTATCCTCCTCCGACTACTACTACTACTATTCCTCCTCTTCTTGCAGCTACTATTACTTCTCCTCTTTACAACTACTATTACGCCTCCTCTACCTCCTCTTACTACTACTACTACTACTACTACGCCTCCTCTTCCTTATTCTACTATTAATACTACTGGTTGACATGTATTTTCCCTACTACTGCTCTACTACTGTATTTTTTTACATCGTTCATTTCCGGATTACGTTTACGTTATTTTAACGCAATTTTCTTACAAATAAATCTACTATTTTACAATGTATTGTTTTACTGTGTACGTTTTCAGCGACCTAATTTTTTCTTTCACGTTTAAATTAAAAGATATTTCAAAATTTGAATTTAACTTAAAGTATTATCGTATCTGTTCAGTGCACATTTACCTATAAGTATGGCAAACCACTTATAATTCAATGGCAGTAAGTTTTTTTTTCAAGAATAAAAAATTATAAACAGAACGACTCATAGAAATCTATGTATATTCTTTTTTTTCATTTTAATATACTTTCATAGAAATGTTTCTGTTACGTCACAAAAACTATTTTCTTTACGTCAAAAGTGTCACGCTCATACATTAACTCCATAGTTAATATATACTGACCCAACGGGTCATGGGTAGTCTAGTATATATATATATATATATATATATTCATATATAATACATCAATACACACACATACACACGCACACATACATAATAAATATATATATATATATATATATATATATATATATATATATATATATATATATATATATATATATGGCGAGTCGTAGAAATTTCCAGGTTGGTATCAGGAAGTGCATTAATTAACTGGGTGAGATGCACACCCAGTCTTTGTTAAGGCATGCATCGATGAGAAGGTAACCCCTGATGTACAAACCTTCGGGCTACTGCATGCGCTGTTTCGTGGCAGTCATTTGCACAGACAAAGATTAGCAGTAAAACAAAAATCGTGGTTGGTTGACACAAAGCCTTCACCACTATAAATAAATCATCTGGTGAATGTTTTAACAACTTAGTTGTTGAACTTTATATACGTCGAAATCGACGGGAGAGTCCCTTTTTTAATACACACACGCATGAACACACACACATACACACACAGACATATATATATATATATATATATATATATATATATATATATATGCGGCAAAAGTCGGTTTGTTGAGTCGGCATTAAAACCATTGTACCTTATTTTATACATATTGTTAATACCTAGGATGAAGTACTTGTGCCAAATATGAACAAGAGCTGCTATACTACCTTGACATAGTTCGAAACAGGCTTCAAAACGACTATGCAATGTACCTCTCTCTCCCTTTGAGCATTTTTCCACAGATATGAGCTTGTTTCTGCTTTATTCTTATTTTCGGATGAGCTTCACAATAGTCCCACCTTGTACAAACGTTCATGAAAGCAGTCGACTAGTTACAACTACTATCAGCAATATCACATACTCTTTATCTGTGACTAAATCCAAACGCAGATTCCACAAATAAAGTTTTTTTTCTAGAACTGCCGCCTGTGGAACTCTTTTCTGCTAACTTGCTTATCAGCGGACTGCAATATGGTCGTCTTCAAATCCAATGTAAACAATTCTTTGTAAAATAATCAAATTATACTCGATTTCCACAACTAACTATTACTATATCGGTGACTACTATACACTCAATATACTTATCCTCGCGTTGTCCTAAGGCCTGTTCACCCCTTACAAAGTATACAGGATACTATTTGAGGCCACGTCTAGGAAAGGTTAAAAATATATTTGCTTATGTTACATTTTAACTTCTGCATATTAGTACAGCCAGGGGAGCAGACAGCAGGAAAGTAATTCCAACATCTATCTTTTCGAGGCAAGAAACTAGTAGAATAGAAAACTTTCTGGAATTTAGGGACAACAACAGTGAAAGGGTGAGATCTTATTGCTAAGCGGGTTTGTCGGGAATATGTACGTCGAGGGGACACAAGTGCAACGAGTTCATCAGAACACATTCCATTAAAATATTTGTAAGATAGGTACAGTGATATAACACTGCGGAAATGAGACAGTGGCTGGAGCTTAGTTGATAAAGTGGGACTGATTAGATTGATAGCTCTTTTTTGTACTTTATCTAAAACGGAGAGACTAGTGGTAGATTCACCAACCCAGATGTTGCAACATTCCTCACAGCGAATGATGGCCTCGTACATGTACAAAATACTCTCAGGCATGAATAGTATTCTAGCTCGATAGAGGAAAACCAACTTCTTTGCAACGTCCTCTATGTATTTGTTCTAGTGCATATAACCCGCAAAGTCACATGCTTGCCAGTCGGTTTGCCTCCAACTCCACACTGGACCTGTCAACCACCCACTCAGTGACTTTCCTTTTAAGGCAGACGCCACACTAGACGATCAGAAAATCACTCCTTCTCAAGTGCATGCTATCATCGGAAATCCAGACACTGCAAAAGCATGTGGACCTGATCTCATCCCGGCTGTGCTATTAAAAAAGTGTGCCGCCGAAGTAGCTCCAGTTCTCTCCAAACTCTACAACAAATGCCTTAATGAATCTTGCTTTCCTGCCTGCTGGAAAACTGCTTCTGTAGAACCAGTTCTCAAGAATTCTGGCGAAAGAACTGACCCAGTAAATTATCGCCCCATTAGCCTTCTCCAACTTTTCGCCAAAATATTTGAAACCATAATTAACCAAGCTCTAGTCCATCACCTTACAGATGCTAAACTTCTGGCTGACCAACAATATGGATTTAGGCAAACCCTTTCCACAGCAGTCATCCTAACTGTAATCTCTGAACGTATATACAAGTCACTGGACAAAGTGGGGGAGGGTAGAGCGCTAGCTCTAGATATATCTAAGGCTTTTGACAGGGTATAGCGTGAAGGTCCTCTCAGGAAAATCAAATTATATGGTATCACTGGAAGAATACATAATATAATTAAATCCTTCTTAGATAAGAGTAAAATTCATGTTGTCCTCGACAGTCGTACATCTAAACAATATGATATAAATGCGGGAGTGCCTCAGGGATCTATATTTGGACCTCTGTTATTCCTAATATTCATAAATAGACCTCCCTGACAAAATTTCTGTGAGATGGGTATATATGCTGACGACACCACACTCTATAACAGACACGACAGGAAAACAAATGAACACATATCTAAAGAAATGGCAGAAACACTAGAGGATGACCTCCGATCTGTAGTGGAATGCGGACATAAATGGATGGTCACATTCAATGCTGCCAAGACTAAATTCGTTTCCTTCAATAATTACAAGAAATCTTCTCTACCAGCAATAACAATGGCCAATAACTCTTTATCTGAAAGTACATCTTTTAAACTCCTCTACCTAACGTTCACAGGAAACATGAGTTGGAACAATTACATGTAGAGTATCGCCAGGACCGCTGCAAAGAAGTGGGTTCTCTCTACCGTGCTAGAAAACTACTAACGCTCGAAATTATCCTATACCTCTAAAAGGCCACCATTCGCCTATGTATGGAATATTGTTGTAATATTTAGGCTGGTGCATCTGCCACAAGTCTCTCGCTCCTAGATAAGGTTCAAAAGAGAGTCGTCACTCTGATAGGTCCTGAACTGTCATCTAAACTTCAGCCTCTGTCCCATCGACGAAACGTTGCATCCCTCTGTCTGTTCTACAAGTACTTTAAGTGAATGCTCTGACGAACTTCAAGTACTTGTGGCCTCTCGAGGTAAATACCCCAACAAACCCGACAAGCAGCTAAATCCCACCTCTACACAGTAGAGATCCCTAGATGTAAGAGAGCCTTCCACTCCAGTAGTTGCTTCCCCGGGACACCTAGACTTTGGAATTCCCTTTCGGGTCCCTGCTTCCCAAACTGTACTGATATGCAGAAGTTCAAGTGTAACGTGAACCGATAGCTTGCTGCCCAACTCCCTACACAGTACCCCTGATGCCTATGTCCCTGATAGTAGCCCCTACAACACAAGTGGCAATGTGGCTTGCTTGGGGTGAAAATGTAATAAAAAATATTAGGCCGAGGAGTTTGAAGGTAGAATTCTCAGGTAGAGTGCTGTAATGGATATTGTAGGCTGGAGAGGCGTCTTGTAATTGTTAAAGGAGAGCAGCTTAGTTTTCCTAGCATTTAATGTTACCATCCATTTGCGGCCACATTCCACTCTAGTCTGGAGGTCATTTTCTTACAATTCTGCCATTGTCTTAGATTTATATACATCTGTTCTCCACTCATGCATATTATTGAGCGTTGTATCATCAGCTAATATACCTATCTCGGACACAATCTCACCAGGGATGACGTTTATGAATAACAGGAATAATAATGGTCCAATGATCGACCCCTTAGCCCCTCCCGCATTAATGTTATGCTGCTTGGATATACATCCGTCAATGACAACCTCTATGCTTCTATTTTCTAAAATAATCTAATTATATTTAGTATGCGTCCAGTTATACCGTGCGATTTAATGTTCATTAG
>NC_136489.1:16825514-16930514 GCF_053919585.1 Euprymna scolopes | reverse complement strand
CAATACTCCATACATGGGCGAATGGTGGCCTTATAGAGGTACAGGATACTTTCGGGTGTTAGTAGTTTTCTAGCACGGTAGAGAGAGCCTACCTTTCTTGCAGCGGCCCTGCCAATGCCTTCAATGTAATTGTTCCAACTCATGTTTCCTGTGAACGTTAGGCCAAGGAGTTTGAAAGATGGACTCTCAGATAAAGGGTCGTTGGCCATTGCTATTGGTGGTAGAGAGGGTTTCTTGTAATTATTGAAGGAAACTAGTTTAGTCTTGGCAGCATTGAACGCGACCAACCACTTTTGTCCCCATTCCACTACAGATTGGAGGTCTTCCTCTAGTGTTTCTGCCATTTCTTTAGAAATGTGTTCATTCGTCTTCCTGTCGTGTCTGCCATAGAGTGTAGTGTCATCAGCATATATACCCATCTCAGAGGCAATGTTGTCGGGGAGGTCATTTATGAATATCAGGAACAATAGAGGTCCAAGGATAGAACCCTGGGGCACTCCCGCATTTATATCATATTGTTTAGATGTGCGACCGTCGAGGACTACCTGGATTTTTCTCTTATCTAAGAAGGATTTAATTATGTTAAGTATTCTACCAGTGATACCGTAAGATCTAATCTTCCTGAGGAGACCCTCATGCCATACCCTGTCAAAAGCCTTAGATATATCTAGAGCTACCGCTCTGCCTTCCCCCGCTTTGTCCAGTGATTGGTATATACGTTCAGAGATCACGGTGAGGATGTCTGCTGTGGAACGGGCTTGTCTAAATCCATATTGTTTGTCAGTCAGTAGTTTAGCATCTGTAAGATGATGGACTAGAGCATGGTTAATTATGGTCTCAAATATTTTGGCGAAAAGTTGGAGGAGGCTAATGGGGCGATAATTTGATGGGTCTGTCCTTTCGCCAGAATTCTTGAATACTGGTACAACAGAAGCAGTTTTCCAACAGCCCGGAAAGCAAGCTTCATTAAGACATTTGTTGTAGAGTTTGGAGAGAACTGGAGCTACTTCGGCTGAGCACTTTTTTAATAGCACAGCTGGGATAAGATCGGGTCCACATGCTTTTGAGGTGTCAAGGCTTTTTATGATAGCATGCACCTGAGCAGGGGTGGTTTTCAGATCGTCTAGTGTGGCGTCTGTCCGCATAGGAAAGTCAGGTAGGGGGTGGTTGGAAGGGTCCAGTGTGGAGTTTGAGGCAAACCGACTGGCAAGCATGTTAGCCTTGTCGGTTGCTGAGGAGACAACCTCGTGATTGTTGGTTAGTGGGGGAATTGTTGATTGCCCATTATTTACTACACTGTTGTAGATTTTCCAGAAGTCTCGAGTTCCTAGTTTTTGTGCTTCGATGCGCTTTTTAGTGGTTTCCGTAAATTCTCTCTTAGCTGTCGCTATTTCTTTTTTAACGTTATTTCTAGCTTCTATATACTTCAGTCTGTTTGAACTGGACTTATGTCGGTTAAACCTACGGTATGCATGCTGCTTTTGAGTAATGGCAGTTGCACAAGTCGACGTAAACCATTGGGGAGAGTGGGGCTTACTATAAAATTTCCGCATGGGAACATGCGCTTCGATTGCAGTTTTGAACCAGTCAGTGGTCTCGTTTGCACACTGTTCAGCAGGGAGAGAGAAAATATTTTTCCATGGAGCATCTCTAATTAGTTCCCTGATGGCTTCCCAGTCAGCCTTATTATAATATCTCGTTGTTTTGAGCACTGGCTCTTCAGTTTTGGGACTAGAGTTTAGGGCGATTTCAACCATTATCACTGCATGATCAGCGTTCCCGAGTGGGCTGTGGGCCTTCGCTATGCAGTCATCGGGAACTGTGGTCAAAAAAATGTATCTGTTTTGCCCAAAGTCAGTGAACAGGACCTTTAGCTAGACATCACTATGTTAATTTTGAGCTTAATCAAGAGAATGATGCCATTTAAATTTTTGTCGTAATAAAAAAGTTCCCTCTTTAGAGAGCTAGATTTTCCAGGAATCAATTAGTTAATAACTATTCAATCCCAGGCAAAATTAGGACACTCAGCTCGTATATATATATATATATATATATATATATATATATATATATATATATATATATATATCCATTTGTTGAAGGAAAAAGGGGACTATTTATACCATGGTATTTCGAGTTCCAATGCGTTTCATTAGAAGAGTAGAGAAGATACTAGGTAACCATGGTATAAACAGTCTCTTTTACCCTCCCCCTCAATGTATGTATAGCCTTACTAAATAAATGAATCATTCTATATATATACATATATATACATATATATATACATATATATATATATATATATATATATATATATCAATATATAGTTTTAATAACTTCAATTTCTACTTTTATTGACCCTATATAAGGTCCATAGCAATTTATTGAGCTTTCTATTATCTCGCGTTTCCTCTTAAAAAGTTGAATTTACTCTCTTCCTTTAACTCACCAAGTTATATATATATATATATATATATATATATATATATATATATATATATATATATATATATATATATACGGAGATATATGATGGCTTTTTAACACACCTTGAGAAAGAAAAGAGAGAGAGAGGGGGAGAGAGAGAGTGTTATTAAACAAATGCACACGTTTAGTTTTATCAAATAGTATTAATAAGTATTTGGAGTAAAAATAAAAATGATAATTTTTATGTATCTTTCAACTATTTTCTGACCTTTTAACCTAGGAAGTAAACCCTATATAATTTTTTGATCTTAGAAATTCCTCTCTGGACAGGAGTAACGTAGGTTAGCAACAACAGATGTCACATACACATTTATTTATGTGCAAACTATTAGTCACTATGTTTTGTAACTCTAGAACACAATTTTAGACACATTTAGAATCTTAAATGATGCATGATAGGAGCAACATCAACACAATCGCAACAACCTTTAGAGTGATTAGTCTCTATTTTTCCCTCTAAATAAAAAGTACTCCTACTGTTATCAGTCCTCACCAAGAGGTATTCTGCCCTTAGGACAGATATGGGATTTAACCCCCTCGTAAATGCATCATAAACTCATTGATATAACATAATGTTTGTCTTTTCTGTTACAAAAAATATTGAAGCCCCTCACATTAATTCCGCTGTTTCTGATTGGATGATTGCTGGTCACTATTATATTCCGGAATAACCGCATTAGCATGCTAAACGGACGGTAATTTATCATTCAAACGTGCTGCTGTAATAATCCCTACGTTTGCTCTATGAGTAAATTGCTCGCTCGCCCGATTTTCTCCTTTGTTTTAGGAATTAATTATATTTTTTTACAAACTTAGTTACGTTTTTTGTATAGGTAATTTATTTATATATACTTTATTTAAACCTGTGTGATCGACTGCATTTTCTCGCTGTATACATTCTTTCCAACTCTCTCTCTCTCTCTCTCTCTTTCGCGCTTCAAAGACAAATATTTTCTCTATCGCTCTCTTTCTCTCACTCGCTCACCTAATTATTTACGACTGCTGTAAACGAACTTTCTAGCTTTTCTAAAAAAACAAAAAGCTTATTTGAAGGAGAAAAAATAAAAACAATGAAAAAATCTTGGAAAAAACTGAACTTACATTCTACAATTTACGGTTAAAATAAAACGTTCATTATTGCTTTAAAAAACTGTTGATAAATAATTTAAAAAATAATTTCGAAAAAAAATAAAAAAAAGAATTTATATTCCATCACGTATGTTTTTATTAGTGCATTTCTATTTTTTCCGGTTTGCTTGTTTTAAGTTTGTCTGAGTTGGTTGCTGCGATCGGTTTAATCAGATAATTTCTAGTCACACCTATTTCATGATTGACGGAATATACTGAAAATCCGGTTCAAATTCCGCAAGATTACCTGTTTAGATATTTTCCATGTTTTGCTTCCATACCTAAATTGACAGATTTGTACGCGTGTTTGCAAGTTAGAGTCTGGTTTTAGACACACTTACCGATTTTGTACTGCACTACAGTTTTGTCGTAAATTCCATTATATAGGCAATTTAATTCGGTGGAGTATTTTAATTAAATTTCTTTTCCGGTCTAATTCGCGTTAAGTATTTTTGTGTGAGGGGAGAAAATTTGTACATTAAGCCAACCTTTACAATTTCTTTTAGAATGACTATTTTTATAGGTTTCGACTATGCTCATTCTGATTTTGCGGAGACAAATACTTATAGAGATATGAAGACCGGTATTGTGCACTGTAATTTACTGGCTGCCAGGTGTGTACGCATGCGAGATAAACAAACATATTTCCTACCCACAGTGCTATCCCACAATTTTTTTTTAGCATTTGCTGACAATAGTTAAATTTGGGAGAATTATTTCCCCCACTCACCCCCCCCCAAAAAAAAAAAACTGTTGTTTACTCCGAAATCTATTCTATACATGTGGATGTGATGGCGTCTATTCTGAACACTGTTCCTAAGAAAGGGACGTTGGTGGTGTCTATTCCGAAAGCCGGTCTTAACATAAGTAGTTTTGGATGTCTATTCCAAACCCCGTTCTTAACATAACAATACTCAAAGAAGTTAACTAGTCGTAATTGTTTTGTTTTACACGTTAGAAAAAGAGGATATAAAAATGGAATTTACTTTAATTTTTTTGCTGGAAGAGTTGAAAAGAAGAGAAAGACTTGAACAAAAAACGGAAACAGCTAGGACTGCTACCACTGATTTCGATCACTCTAAACAACGCATATACAGTGAGAATCACTAACCTCTAAAATTTTTACTTTCTATTATTATTCCAATGGACCAGTTTTCGTACTGTTATTCAATCATACAGGTTTATGCATTCCTTTAATTGCCGTTTTTTAAATCCAAACATTACCTGCATGCTATCGCCCCATACATTTTCTACTTTTTTTGCGAAGGGGACAGGCTTCCATCGGGCAACGCCTGGTAACAAGCCCTGCTATTTTATTATACCAATTTATACTTATTCGTTCATGCTTTTGCTGTTATATTCGGAACATATAAACGTATATATATATATATATATATGTATATATATATATATATATATATATATATATATATACACAATTATATAAAACTCACTTTATACATGTGTGTGAGTTCGTTCCTTATAGACTCCGAAATGGCTGAAAATATTTTCTTTAAAATTTACAGAACTTTAGTGTATAATACTGGGGGTGATATTTGCTAAGTTTTACTTCACAATACCCCCGATAATTACCGCTAATCGATAATCAAAACCGTTATTTTAATTTATCCATCATCGGTAAAGCCATTGCTTCTATGTCGTCGCTTTGCAATAATGAAGGAACAACAGGGCGTTTAAATTCTACTGTGGGAAAGTTGATAACATGTTTTTTTTTTCTTTGCATGGTCTGTAAGTTCAAAATCAACACGTGAATTTCTTTGGGTTTTTTTTTCATTAACTGAAAAGAATTTTTTAAGACTTGAAAATTTACGTATTATTATTATTATTATTATTATTATTATTATTATTATTATTATTATTATTATTATTATTATTATTTATTATTATTATTATTACTATTATTATTATTATTATTATTATTATTATTTATTTATTTATTTTTTGCATGACGTTATCTGTAGGTTCAAACTGCGCTGCGCATGTAAATTTCTTAATGGTATTTTTTTTCATTAACTGGAAAAAAGTTTATACAAAATAATTTTATAAAAGAAACAGTAAGTTCTCTACACTGCAATGTAGAATAACGTATATTTTTGACTAAGTTACTGCATGGAGTCATGTGAACCTTCTTCCCGGGCGATTTCACGGTTTTCGATGACAATGAAAAAATAGGAGTTTGAAATATTCGTTGATCATCATTCAATCCAGGGCAACATCAAGTCTACCAGCTGGTTATTATATGAAACGAACTTTGTCTGTGTGTCCGTAATTTCGTCCCTTATAGACTCCGAAATCGCTGTGCTGATTCTTCTTATATCTCACGGAAATACACTTTATATATCCGACAGCTCCCTGATCGTTTTTTTTTTCAGAGTATCTTCGATAATATCGATAATCAATGATTGAAAAAGTTGATGGAAACGATGTTGACCGAAGTTAACACTTTATACAGCTTAACACTGCAAGTGTAATTGAGTAGTTTTATAACCAACCAAGCAGAAAGACCTTACATATAAAATAAAGAGTAACTTGTGTGATATGGCAGGGCGCGTCGAAATGAATGATTCTGTTTAAAGCACAAGTGACCATAATACTTGAATTTTTCATTCAAAAATTAAATTGAATCTATTATCACATCGCCAACAGAAAGGTCAGGCATAAAAATCAACAGCTTATTTTTTGGTATAACAGTAGCGCATTGCCAATAAAAGTTCTATTTAGAGAACAATTGAAGCATGATAGTTGACTTTTCAATTTTAAACTTTAATTCAAGTTATACATAAGAATCATTTTACAACATTGACAGTAGGTTTTCCATAGTGCAATGTACATAACGATGTATTGTAAACTAAGTCATTGTGCGGCGGTGGGGGGTCTGAAGCTTCTTCCCGGATCAACGCAATAGGTTTCCATTTACTTGATTGAAAAGAGGGCGATTTCACCGATTTCGATTACAATAAATATATTGGAGTGTAAACCACTGATTGATCGTCATTTAATCCCATGCAATATGGAGCTTACCAGCTATATATATATATATATATATATATATATATATATATATATATATATATATATATATATATATATATATGAGTAAGAAAAATATTGTCTCTCGTGTGACTCAACCATCTATGATGGTCGAATATTCTCCCAGTAAAGGGCGAATGAGAGCTGAATTTGAGCTTTTATTTATGTGATCCCGGGGTACCAGCAGATGGCCTTGCTGGATTAAAAAGGTGTCATTGCTTTCGCTAAATGCATTAAGGAAAAAGAAACAATTTCGGAAACATTGATAGTGATATTGTTTTGTGAAGAGAATTGCTACTTGTTATCGAGCAACGGTTTGTCTTCGAAATGACAAGGTCAAGGTCGTGATTTGGGCTGCATGGGAAAACAGATATTGGGAAATTTGAGTTTGTGCCGGGGGAATCACCGCCAATTAGCCAATCAATACGAATAAGTGTATGATATAATAAAAAGGATTGGTTGGATGAGAACCCAAGATTCGTCGAATCTCATCCACCCTTATCTTTAGAAAAGCCGCAGATCGATTCTACGATCAGTCGCTAGACACCATTTGAGAGTCGAGCAGTCGCCAGTTTGGTCTGTCACACACCCGTACCATACCAAGGTCACTCACCGTCCGATGCTAGTCTATATATCTATAAACTTTATTAACTTGATTTGAGCTCAAAACAATAAATTTTTAGGGGTCATATTAGGGGTCAAACTTACAAAAATGACCGCTTTTTTTTTGCTTAACATACATCTCCAAACACCCGGGAAACGCCAGGAACCCATGCTAGTATATCTATAAACGTGAACGTGTCTGTGTATCTGTGTCTGTCTATGTGTATAATTTCCCTACAAAATAACTTTGTCATTTTTTAGCCGACAGACTCGAAATTTGATATACAGGCTACTGACATTTGGGAAAATCTTCGTGGTCCGTTTTCGGTCAGAAATTTGGCTGTTAAGGTGTCAAAGTTCAACCATTTGACTTTTGAGAACTCTACCAAACTCCTCCGACAATTTTGGGTCTAAACACTTCAAATTTTAGATATGTGTTACTTGGACATGGATATAGGTTAATAACTTTATTTGAGCCCAAAACAATAAATTTTAAAGGGGTAATAATAGGGGTCAAAGTTAGAAAAAAATTGACCTCTGCGGTCTCTACCAAATTACTCAGAAAATTTCAGGTTTAAACATTTGAAATTTTACATAAAGAGTATTCAGAGATAGGGCAAGCTTTTTCATCGGTTTGGGTCGAAAAGTTTTAATTACCAATATACAAATATATGTATGTATGTCTGTTTGCATGTTTGCCTTAAACTTTCGATAGAGGTGACGCATTTTCACAAGATAAGTATCGTTTTAAAGTTCGACATTTCATACGAAAAATATCGAAAGATTGTCTAAAAACACGAATATCTTCACATTACACTAGAAACTTTTCTACAGGGAGGGGTCGCTGTTTTCGACGATATTATTGAAAAGATATCTATCTTTTCGATTGTCTAGCTTCAATTTAAACATGTCACTTACGGTTTGGCGATAGTCGTAAGCGTAAAGACATCAGGGTTCCCCCGCCCCGTTCTTTTCCTCCTTCGCGGTACGGGTTCGAGCCTGCATACCTACTACCGCTTTTTTTTCTCAACATACACATCAAAACACCCGGACAACGCTGGGCTGAAATGCTAGTCAATCTATCTATCTATACTCCTATAAATTCGTTTTTCTTTTGTGTGTATTGATATTCATATTAAAAACCCTCTTTTCTATTTATTTAAAAAGAAAATACAGTTTTCTTATATATGGGTTGTGGAAATGCATTCACTAGCAAAAGATCTAGCTAATTTGCATATTCTTTTAAACATTCATTTTAATTCATTCCCTCTTAGTTTTTTCGGTTTTCTCATGGGATGATCAGCTATAGTTAACTATTACGTGTAATTATATTCATGCAGATATTCTACATGATTTATACCTGCATAATATTTGCGAAAAATCTTTACAGTAAACAAATTTTTTTTCCATATATATTTATGTATACGTATATATTTTTGTTTAATCTGTTAATCTATCTATCTATATATCTATAAAAGTGAACGTGTCTGTGTGTCTGTCTGTGTACATTCCCAACGCAATAACGCTGTCATTTTTTAGTCTACAGACTTAAAATTTGATATTCAGGGTACTGAGATTTAGGAAAATGTATGTGATTGGTTTTCGGCCAGAAATTTGGCTGTTAAGAGGTCAAAGTTCAACTATTTTACCTTTGAGAACTCTACAAATCTCCTCCGACAATTTTGGGTATAAAAACTTGACATTTTAGATATAGGTTCCTTGGACATGGATCTAACTTTATAACTTTATTTGAGCCCAGAACAATAAATGTAAAGGGGTCACCATCGTGGACAAATTTAAAAGAAATACCTTTTTTTATTTTGTGCTCAGCATACACCTCCAAACCCCCGGTCAACGCCGGGCACCCATGCTAGTCTATATATCTATAAAAGTGAACTTGTCAGTGTATCTGTGTCAGTCTGCATGTCTGTTTGTCGGTGTACATTTCCCTACGCAATAACTCTGTCAATTTTTAATCTACAGACTCGAAATTTGATATTCAGGTTACTGAGATTTTAGAAAATCTATGTGATCGGATTTCGGCCAGAAGGGATCAAAGTTCAACGATTTTAACTTTGATAACTCTACCAAACTCCTCCGCCAATTTTGGCTTTCAACACTTGACATTTTAGATATTGGTTCTTTGGACATGAATCTAACTTAATAACTTGATTTGATCCCAAAACAATAAATGTTAAGGGGTTATAATAGGGTTCAAATTTAAAAAATTGACCTTTTTTATTTTTGCTCAGCATACAACTCCCAACACCCAGGCAACGCCGGGCCGAAATGCTAGTATATTTATAAAAGTGAACGTGTCTGGAAACAACTAGTATACGGCAATTCACCTCCACAGAATTGTCTGCGTTACATTCTCATAAGTATTCGTTGGACTATCTTATGCTATATTTTATGTTACTTCGTGTTTATTATATTTACTATTTTTAAGCGTCTATCGGTAAGCGTCCACTTTCCTTGACCTCCCAGTAGCGGTTCGCTTAGCTGTTTCTATTCGGCGTGCGCACACGTGTGTGTATGTGACAGTTGTCTGTCTTACCGCAATTAAGGAATGTGATATCGTGAAGCCATATTACAATATCTAAGGGCTAACCATTATTTCAAAGGGTCTTAGTAATAAATTAACGCTCGACACACACACACACACACACACACACACACACACATATATATATACACATATATATGTATGTATGCATACATACATATATATATATGTATATAGAGAAATAAAAAGGAACAAACCGAGTGATATGTTCAGCAACGTTTCGTCTTTATTTCGAGACTTCATCCGGATGAATGAGATGAAGAAAACAAAAACACCAGTACAAATATTTGAAAAGTTTTATGTGCAAAATGCGAGGCTTTTCTATTTCAGTAACGAAAAAGACGTATGAAATTCAAAAAAGGAAGGGGGGGATAAAGAAAGAGATTTCTAAAAACATCATATAATCGTTAATATGTTTTTAAAAGAATATTAGCGCAGTTTATATTCTTTTTGAAAAGAATATTTCTGTTACAATTCAAATATAAGTGTGTAACAGAAAAGAAATGAGTGTGTTTTTGTTATGTAATTTAATGATTTTGATTATATCTATTAATTATTACAGGGGGTGTTTCTATGGTGTGTCTACAATGAAATTATGTTATTTTAATAAACGTTTAATAATTATTGGCGCTATATTAAAGAAACATCCACGCTGTTTAATATCGCTTGAATTTTCGGTAAGCGCTGATTCAAGAAGTCTAAGGCGAGGTTTATTTCGAATTAGTTTAACTATTTTTGCTTGTTTAAAGTCAAACGTGTGATTATTTTGAAAATTCCTTAAAATTAAAAAAAAAATAAATTGTTGTCTGATCAGATCAATTATAATCGAAAGGGCCTTCAAAGAACACACACACACACACACACACATATATATATATAATTCATATATATATTTTTTCTATACACACATACACACACATATATATATGTATATATATATATATATATATATATATATATATATATATGTTGCATGAAAAAGGGAGTATTTTCCGACATATAGCAACACGTATATGCAACCCCTTAAGCCGGTAAGAATATATTACATGTTAAAGATTATAAAATTACTAAAATATATATAAGTGCATATATATATATATATATATATATATATATATACGTGCATGTATTGAATAATAAATGCGAAACTGCATTGCATGTACCACCATTATATCTTAAGTTTTGTCCAGTTGTGTTTTCACGTTATACCTTGCATTTAGTTGCCTCCTATAAACCTAAATTAAAATAGTAAAATTCAAGCTGTTTCTTGTCTATTAGGCATTCTGTATTTCGTTAAGTTGTGTATGTATGTATATGTTCTGAGGTTATAAGCAGTTTGTAATAGTTCTTTATGTTAATTCATAAAAAGTTTTTTAAAAAATATGATCCGTAAAATAGATGAAATAATATAGCAACAATGGCCCTTCCTATAAACCCCTTCACAAATGTTCACTCAGCTCTCTCCATTATACCATCTTATTTTACTTATAATTTTGTGTCTTCAGTTCATAATATTTCACCTGTTTGCAAGCACAATACATAAAACACGAACCCGTGGCGCATGTATTGTGTGCTTTTATTGCAAGATGCTGTCACCATTTTGTATTCATTCATTTGAACTGTGTGACACACGAAGAGGTTGGAGATCACTATTTCATTGGGTGTGTGCACGCGCAGACGACATAGGGGGCTCAGAGCCATCCTTCTCTAAAATATATCTGTATAGGACGGACATTTTTTTTGTGGTTATGTTTTCAGCCTAGGAAAAAAAAAAGCCGGCAATACCATAAGAAAAAAATACCCCGGATTACATAATAATTATAGTTTTCCTTTTCTCGTCTTATTTCTTTGTACGTTTTTTACCCCCCCCCCAAAAAAAAAACTTTTTTAAGATCAGTCTGAAAAAAATAAGGATTACACAACAATAATGTTATTTTACTGAAAAAACTAAAGCAAATATTTTTTTATAGTTAAAAGCATACATACGACTATCGCTACAGTTAATGTCTGCGTGCATGCGAACAGACATGTGCTGTATATTTGATCAAATACGATGTTTGTACAAGATAAACTCGACAATTTCTAAGGTCGCCATATCTTGAAAGCGTCATACACCATGGCCAGATTTTAACAAAAATGTTCAGAAACGTTTATAATTAAACGAAATAAAAATAACTAATACAAACACGCATAATCATCAAACGTTTTCTGATTAAGAACAGAACATAGCTAGTTGGATATTGGCCTTAAGTGATCGCACCCCCGATAATACGCTTAAACTAAAGTTGATTGTTAGAGTGATCAGATTTTGAATGTAATAGGCAAGGGAACGTGTGAAATGTGGCCGCGTAGCATGCTGGAATTAAAAAAAAAAACTTTTAATAATAGTTTGACTATTCGGTTCAGAAGTGTTTTGTTGATATACTGCACAAGAATGACATAGCATGTCTTAAAGGCTGCTGATTGTGACGGCTCTTTATTTATTTCTATTTATCGCTTAATTATGTGCTCTGAAGTTAATAAGAACTATATATATATATATATATATATATATATATATATATATATAGTAGAAATGGTAATTAATAAAAACCTGAAGAAAGTGCTCAATACTGTTGTAGAGCTAATATGCGTTTTATTTTTTATTACCGTATCTTTCTGTTAAGTTGCATTATTGTTTCAGCTACCCGGCCGTTTAAGAGCTTAATGTTTATTTATTTAATAGTACAATGTTTTTCTGAACGTTTGTACTATTAAATATATATATATATATATGTATATATATATATATGTATATATATATTTATTTATTTATTTAATAGTACAAATGTTCATAAAAACATTGTAATATTAAATAAATAAACATTAGCTGCTCTCATATCGAAAAAGTTTTTCTTTGTAATCGAGCACTTTGTTGGAATTATTTCCACAAAAAACAGTAAATATATATATATATATACATATATATACACTCATATATATACATATATATAGATACATACATATATATACCGGATATCCCTTTGCGTCGCATATATGCCGTCAGTAGTGCAACCCACAAAATTGCACGTGCCATATCCAACATCATGACTCCATTAATGGGCACTATCAGCACCTCCCACATAAAGAACTCCAGAGATTTACCCAACAAAATAAAACACATTAATATACATAACAAAAATATACACAACTCAAATATAACATCGTTATATACTAATGTCCCGATTAAAACATGCTTAAATTTACTCCATAAATACCTAAAAATATCAAATATTAATTACCTGTTCCTCCCGACACTTTTATATAATTTATTAGACTTATAATGTACATGGCTTATTTTCAGTTCAATAACAATTTCTACAAGGCAAATTCCGGTCTTCCTATGGGTAACCCTCGCAGTGGAGTATTATGCTGCCTTGTTTTAGAATTCCTATAATCTGGTCGTTTCGAATTTAGATTACCTCCAAACACAGAATATTTTAGATACATTGACGACATTTTAATTTTTCTTCCTGAAAACACGCACATAGATAACATTAAAGACCAATTAGAATCAGTCGAACCCTCCATAAAGTTCACTTATGAAACATAAAACAATCACTTATTACTTTTACCAGACATACATATAAAATCCAATAATAATGTTATATAGTTATTCATGTTATGACTAAAGAGTCTTATTAAAAGAGTGTTTGTTTTATCTTAGAGAGAGAGATGTTGTAGTAAGAGAGGCTTTTATTAAGAGGGATGTTGAAAGTCTCAGAGAGATTGATGTTGTAGAGAGAGACTTAGAGAGATTGTTATTATTATTATTATTATTATTATTATTATTATTTTGTTATTATTATTATTTTGTTCTTTGTGAGAAGTGTAAGAGTCTTAGGAGGGATGAAGAGACAGTCTTTAGGTCTTATTAGTCTTAGAGAGATTGTTCATGTTATGAGAGATTCTTATATATTAAATGTTCATTACTTAGACATGTAGAAGAAGAAAGCTCTTAGAATGATGAGATAGTGTTCACTGTTCAGACATTGTATAAACATGAGATGTCGAGACGTGTATGTAATGACATTTTATAACACAGTTATATAATACAATTTTCACTTTACCTTTTTGTAAGAATCACAAACTCAAAGATGAGCTTTATCACAAAACACATGATGAATTTATTTCTTCACGACCGGCCGTGGTTTCCATCATCAAGAATTCAAAGCTTCACATTTTAGTTTCAAAGTGATCGTCTCGCTTCCTAGACGTTCGAATTCCCAAACACTCTCTGAGTTTCTCACTGACTGTCTCTCTGACCAACTAACTAACTCTCACTTCCTATATTGAGAAATCCATGCATCCCGGCCACGTGATCACAATTCACGTGTTTCAACATGCGCGACTTTGCACGTTTTTCCGACATTATGATTTCCCAATAACCTATTTTTTCTTTGATGTTTTTACAAAGGAATTCAACCTACATATCTAATTTATTTAACCAATATTTTCTTATCCACATTATTTTAACAATTGAATAGTTTATTTATTATTTATTTCATCCGAATTAACAATTTACTGGACATTCCATTTAAACCTATTGTTCTTTAAAACTTATGTCCAAGGTTCGATTTCTGCTTTCTCTTATTTTCATTTTAACTAATCTCTCTATTTTTATACTTACATGAAAAGGGGACAGCCCTTATCATGTAACAATAAACTATCCCTCAAATCTCACCGCGAAATTACACACAAAAATGATTACATACATTTCCACTGATACCATAATAGCAAAATAAAAAACAAGTATGATAATTAGTTTCTTCTTACGCTCTTTCAGAATTTGCAGTCCAGAACTTCTGGACGAAGAATTCAAATGCCTCACACACATTTTGAAAACTCTGCAATATACCACATAGTTCATATTCAATGCTAAACGAAAAGCTACACAATTATTTTCCAGGATAAATAATAAAAAATGATATACACCAGACCTTTCTTTCATAAACATACACCTTATTTTACCTACACACACCAATAACACAATAATTTGCAACACACTAAACAAACTAAGAATTCCAATCATACAAACCACATCACAAACTATAAGACAAATATTAAAAACAACAAAACATCTCTGAAACAAAACAGTCTCCAATGCAGGCATATACATATTACACGAAATTGTCATAATAAATATGTTGGTGAAATCCAGCGTAAGTTAGAAAAAAGGCTCAATGAACATAACAGAGATATAAAAAATAGCAATTATTCCCTTATTCATTGCAACATATTCACACTTTTGACTTTTAACAAGGAAAAATAGTTAAATTTATTTCAACAAAACCGCACCAGAGACTTCTTGAATCAACGCAAATTCAAGCACAATTAAACAACGTGCAGGTTTCTATGATGTAGCACCATTAATAAGTAAACTTTTATTAGTAGAACATCATTTTATTGAAGACACAGGTAAGCCCTCTAACACTATATAAAAATTCCCTATCATTATTAATACCTATAATCTCAATAAATTACATAACAATAACCCATTGGTTTCATTTCTGTTACGCACCTATAATTTTAACGGACATATTTTTCCATAAATAATATAAACTGCGTTAATATCTTTTAAACACATATTAACGACTATATGACGTTATTAAAAAATCTCCCTCTCTTTAACAACACAAACTCCCCTCCTTTTTCGAATTTTCAACGCCTTTTCCGTTTTTGAAATAGATCAGCGTCACATTTTGCACAGGAAAAGTTTTCTAAATATTTGTACTGGTGTGTTTGTTTTCCTTATCTTATTAATCCAGAGAAATCTCGAAATAAAGAGGAAACGTTGATGAACACATGATTTGTTCCTTTTTATTTTTACTAGCAGTTCAGCCAGGCTTTGTTCATAAGTTTACGAGCCTATGTATATATTAAAATGTGTGAAGATGTACGGTAATGCCTTTCTATTTATTAGTATTCCTTAATTAGCATAAAGATAGTTGGTAGAGACCGCAGGCGTCAATTTTCTTTTAACTTTGAACCCAATTTTCATCACTTTGCATTTATTGTTTTGGGCTGAAATAGAATTATTAAGTTAGAGCCTGCGCAAGTAACCTATATCTAAAATTTCAAGTGTTAAGAGCCGAAATTGGTGGAGGAGTTTGGTAGAGTTCTCAAAGTTTCAATTGTTGAAATTTGATCCCTTAAGAGCAAAATCTCTGTCCGAAAACGGATTAAAAAGATTTTTCCCAAATCTCAACACTCCTTATGCCAAATTTCGAGTCTGTAGACCGAAAATTGAGAGAGTTATTTAGTAAGAAAATGTACACAGACGCACAGGCAGACATACATTTTCACTTTTATAGATATATAGATTTGTATGAATACTATTTCCATACATCACATCATATATATATATATATATATACATATATATATATTTATATATATATATATATATATATATATATATATTTTCACATCAAACAAGGCACATTGCCACTTTGATGTAGGGGGCTACTATCAGGGACATATGTTACAGTAGTACAATATAAGTAGGGAGTTGGGCAGCAAGATATCGGTTACGTTACACTTTCACTTCTTCATGTCAGTACAGTTAGGGAAGCAGGGACCCGGAAGAATATTCCAAAGTCTAGCGGTTCTGGTGAAGAAACTACTGGTTTAGAAGGCTTTCCTATATTAAGAGATCTCTACTGTGAAGGGGTAGGATTTAGCATCTTGTCGGGTTTGTCGGGGGAATTTACGTCGAAGAGGTACAAGTGCTTGCAGTTCGTCGGAGCATTTACCGTTAAAGTACTTGTAGAACAGGCAGAGGGATGCTGCATTTGGTAGATGCGACAGAGACTGGAGCTTAGATGACAGTCCAGTACCTAACAGGTTGGCGATTTTATTTTGAACTTGTCTAGAGCTAGAGACTAGTAGCAGATGCCTCTGCCCAAATATGACAACAATACTCCATACATGGGCGAATGGTGGCTTTATAGAGGTACAGGATAATTTCAGGCGTTAGTAGTTTTCTAGCACGGTAGAAAGAACCTACCTTCTTAACAGCGGTCCTGGCAATGCTCTCAATGTAATTGTTCCAACTCATGTTTCCTGTGAACGTAAACCGTTGATTTTAAAAGATGTACTTTAAAATAAAGTCTTGTGCATTGCTATTGGTGGTAGAGAAGTTTATTTTGTAATTATTGAAGGAAACACGTTTTGTCTTGGCAGTATTGAATGTGACCGTCAGTTTATGTCCCGATTCTACTACAGATCGGAGGTCATCCTCTAGTGTTTCTGCCATTTCTTTAGATATGTGTTCATTTGTTTTCCTGTCATTTCTGTTATAGAGCGTGGTGTCATCAGCATATATACCCATCTCACAGACAATTTTTTCAGGGAGGTCTATTTATGAATATTAGGAATAATATGGATCCAAGGATAGACCCTTGAGGCACTCCCGAATTTATATCATATTGCTTAGATGTACGGCCGTCTAGGACAACCTGGATTTTTATCTTATATAAGAAGGATTTAATTATGTTAAGTATTCGTCCTTTGATACCGTATAATCTGATTTTCCTAAGAAGACCTGTATGCCATACCCTGGCTTAGATATATCCAGAGCTACCGCTCTACCATCCCCTGGTTTGTCTAGTGCATGGTATGTACGTTCGGAGATTACAGTTAGGATGTCGGCTGTTGAACGGGCTTGCCTAAATCCATATTGCTGGTCGGTCAGAAGTTTAGCATTTGTAAGGTAATGGACTAGAGCTTGGCTAATTATGCACTCAAATATTTTGGCGAAGAGTGGGAGGAGGCTAATGGGGCGATAATTTACTGGGTCAGTTCTTTCGCTAGAATTCTTGAAAACTGGTACCACAGAAGCAGTTTTTCAAAAGGCAGGAAAGCAGGATTCATTAAGGCGTTTATTGTAAAGTGTGGAGAGAATTGGAGCTACTTCGGCGAAGCAATTTTTAATAGCACATTCTAGATGAGATCAGCTAAACATTCTTTTGAAATGCCAAGATTTTTTTATGATAGCATGCGCCTGAGAAGGGGTGATTTCAGATCGTCTAGTGTGCCGTATGTCCGCAAAGGAAAGTCAGAGAGGGAGTGGTTAGCAGGGTCCAATGTGGAATTGGAAGCAAACTGACTGGCGAGCATGTTAGCCTTCTCGGTTGCTGAGCAAACAACCTCATGATTGTTTGATAGTGGGGGATTGCCCATTGTAGATTGCCCGTTATCTACTACACTGTTGTACGTTTTCCAGAAGTTACGGGTCCCTAATTTCTGTGCTTCGATGCGTTTTCTGTTGGTTTCACTAAATTCTCTCTTATCTGTCGCTCTTTCTTTCTTACAGCTACTTCTATATACTTCTGTCTGTTTTACTGGACTTATGTCGATTAAATCTGCGGTACGCATGCTGTCTTTGCGCAATGGAAGCTGCACAAGTAGAAGTAAACACTTGGGGAGAGTGAGGTTTGCTATAAAATTTATGCGTGGGATCATGTGATTTAATTACCGATTTTAACCATTCAGTGTTCAGCAGGAAAACACGCTATGTCATATACAAATATCTATACGTGATGTTGCCAAGCTAATCAAAAACATTGATTCCAGTAAAGCAACCGGCACTGACGGTATTCCAATTAAAGTACTCAAAAACCTTCAACCAGAACTAGCGGCCATACTTACAGTACTGTTTAAACGTTGTCCAAAGGAGAATTGCTTCCCATCACCCTCGAAAATCTCATCAGTATGCCCTGTATTTAAAAATTCAGGTGATCGTTCACCCCCCTCTCAATACAAGCTAATAAGTCTCCTGTGCATCATGAGTAAGTTGCTGGAATATGTGTTAAATAGAGAAGTTATAAATAATCTCAGCAAAAATAACCTTCTTAGTTACACACAATATGGTTTCCGTTATGCTGAATCTACAGTTATACAGCTTAAAGTTCCAATATACAGCTTAAAGTTATAGTTCATAGGATTAACAAATCTCTCGACGGAGTCAACCTTTCTAGGGCAATTGCTCTTGACATATAAAAGGCTTTTGATGGGGTATGGCATAAAAGTTTACTTCACAAGATCTCCAGCTATGGTATAGCTGGAAATGTCTTCTCAATTATTTAATCATTTCTCTCTGATAGGCTCATAAGAGTAGTGTTTGATGGTAGCACATCTAAGACCGTAAACCACCAAGTTCTCTCCGATTCTTTCTTCTCTGATCTTGAGCACGTGGTACAATGGGGAAAGGATGCATCTAACACCAAGCTTCTATCTTTACATAATCAACGCTCCGATCCCCATCTGGCATCAATTAAAATGAGTAGCTCTCCTCTTGGGGAGGCCTCAAGTTTTGACAAGCTTCTGGGCTTGACCTTTACTCCTGATCTTAAATTGGACACGTACATCAAATCTGTTTCCAAGGCCTCTGAAAAATAGTGGGATCCTTTTATCCATCCAGTAGATATGTCACTGCTGATGCAATTCTCTATCTATATAAGAGCCAGGTACGTCAAAGGATGGAGTACTGTTGCCACATCTGGCAGGAGCTGAAAGAAAGGACTTGTCATGCCTTGATAGAGTTCAAAATAGACTTCGTAGCCTCATAGATGTCCTTTTCTCTTCCCTGTAACCTCCATCTAACGGAAGAGATGTTTCGACTTTGTCTCTGCTTTATCGCTATTTTCATGGAAAGCGTTCGACTGATTTTAAATCTATGCCGCCCGCCTCGCCAAATTTTCACAAGAAACACTCGTCTAGCTGTAAACACTATCAATAATTCCCCTCATTCTTTATCTGTGCCTAAGCCTAAACATAGATTCCATGAACAAATCTTCTTTCTTAGAACTGCACGCCAATGGAATTGTCTTAATTTTTCCTACTTTCCAGCTGACTACAATATAGTTGTCTTCAAGTCCAACTAAGAAAATTTCTTAATGAGCCGTTCCACTTAAGTTAACAAATTTACCGAATTTCCATTACTAACGATTAGTACATTGTCTAATTGACAACTGTAAACTCTTAACCCTTATCCTCGAGTGGTCTCTGGGCCTTGATATGTGGTTATGCCTATGTAAAAACAAAAAAAAAAAACTGAAAAGATATTTCGCCATGGGGCGTCTCTTATAAGATCCCTGATTGCTTTCCATTGAGCCTTTTTATAATATCTCGTTGTCTTGAGCAATGGCTCTTCAGTTTGGGCTCTAGAGTTTAGGGCGATTTCAACCATTATCACTCCAAGTGGGATGTGGGTATTCATTACGATTCATGCAAGGTGGTCCAAAAACAGTCTGAAGCATTACATACTGGGGCATTTTTCCCAAGTTTAAAATAGAATGTTATTGCATATCCTTCTTCTAAAGTATCCTCATGTCCAGATTGCATTTTTGACATTCCCCAGTTGTGATAATCAGGATTTAGTAGGGTGTATTCCAATATCTTCTGTAGTTGCTTATTTGAACTCGAAATCATCTCATAAAATGTATAGCAATAACGTAGTGAATTTTCAAAAGGTCTACGGCAATTAAAAATACCGGTATAAAACAATTCTGGAAAGTTATTGCAGTCAAATTATATATATACACACACACACACACACACATATATATATATATATATATATATATATATATATATATATATATATATATATTTGGGTGTGTATATATATATATATGTATATATATGTATATATATGTATATATATATGTATATATATATATATATATATATATATATATATATATATATATATATATAAAGAAATGCCTAATTTCCGTAGTTTTTATTCTACCGTTGTAACTGTAAGCCGCTAGGTCTTAACAGAAGCTTCCAGTCTTTTTTAATCCTTAAATATGTTTTCCATATATGGTATCAGCGTGCTATTTATCCACATCCCTTTGTATTCAGTTGGTGTCCCTAAATCAGGTAATGCAAAATAACTTCTTTAAACGATCCTGGAAATTGGAAGTTTAAGATGTTTGTTTGTGTAGATTAATGAAAATGAAGCTTCTATTATTTTAAATTGCATTTACTCTGTCTTATTATCTTTTGTAAATAAAAGGTTTCAGTTCTAAACAATGTCTTTATGATGTGTTGCAGCATTAAAGTTGACGTTCATATACTTCATTTAAGATAAGACACAGTGGTACTTATCGAACAAGTGCGAGCTTTCTCTATCTCAAAGTGTGAAATGAAAGAATGCCAATCCAAGCTACTTAAGTTTCAGATACGGTCTTAAGAAAAACAAGCAAATGAAGATTAAATAATACCTTTTTTTCGAATGACACGTAACGAATGCACGCGTAGACTGGTTCAGAGTTTCTTCTCTGTTGTTTCGAATTTTCTGCTTTACGGCATATCAACCCTTTTCGGATTATTTACTGCTAAATACAGTCATTTTCGAAAAAAAAAAGCTATCATGCTCCAAGTTATTTATATCTCAAAATATTTTTTCACAAAAATGTGGTTGCTTACTTTTTAATACATCATATCAAACCTTATTGGTTTATTTAATGCCTAATCCAGTTATATTTTAAAAGAAATAACGTTTGTATGCTTCAAATATATTCAGGAGTTCCGGGTTCGATGTTTTGTTGATGAAAGTTGCTGTCTTTGTTTAAAACATTGCAGAACATGATTGAGATTTTACAAAGGGAAATGATAAAAATAATAACATAAATGTTTGGTGAATTACCAGTATCTTTACACAGCCTGATCTAATAGAAACATCGATAAGACTCGGCATTTAGCAAGTTCAAAATAAATGAACGATGTAAACATTTAAACAAATATATCTATTAAAATGATGTTGTTTTAGATACACAGAGGTGCACCTATATTAATAAACTATTAATATAAAATTAAGCATAAATATTAGATGAAAATATCGTGTCCGTCTATTCTGAGCATGATGGTTTTTACTGTTTCGATTATTTGAGTTACTGTTCTCATCTTTGATATTAGTTGCCCAACGTCTCGGTCGATGTATCCACCTAACTTCTTGAAATATATTTTGCAAAACTAAAGAATCTTTTTTTGTCCGACTCGATATCAGTGACATAATGGATAAAAGACTTGGTGAAATTCAGTAATAAATTACACTATTCTAGAAGTAAAAAGTTAAATCTTCAGTGAGAGCAAGTTTACAGATACGATTTATAATTACGACATTCATAGCTGATGGAACGAGGGCATGTTACTCCCGTGGATTAAATAAAGGGTTTCGTCTGAAATTCCGTACATATTTCTGTTACAACCACCTAAACATCCCGAGAATAATACTAAAAAAAAATCATAAAAACTAGCGTGACCTGTGGAAATTCCACAGCGGACTCATTCATGTGTAATATGTAGATGTTTATTGCAAATGGAGACATTCTCATATTATTATAGCTATTTTGTTAAAATTGCAAAGGCATTTACCTACGCTAGCACGAACGCCCGGCCAAGCCCGGTTATAAAATAAGCTTAAATATAATATTTTAATTCTTGCAGATTTCGTATATATTATTAGAGTTAATGTTCTATCGATTTTTATATATTATAAAGTTGCTATTTCAAATATATATTTATATATATATATATATATATATATATATATATATATTGTGGAATTGACCTTCATCTTTTCTCTTTTTATTAAAGCTATATATATATATATATATGTATATATATATATATATATATATATATATATATATATATATATATATATATATATATATATATAGCTTGATTTTCTTCAGCCATAATCGAAACCAAAAACAAAACCTATGGAAAATTCTTGATAACATTAAAAATAAAAAGATTACTGGACTGCCATCAGCTATAATCGAAACTGAAACGGAAACTCATTAAGAATTATTGATAAAATTATTTATTACAAGAAATGGAAGTACATAACAATTGAATGACCTGGATTTAAGCGAAACACAACAAAAAAACACCCACACTATCGTATTAATGTATAGATAATATATCCTCCTCTTAAAATTTCAGAAATAAAAAATAGATAAGAAGATATTTTCCATTTAAATATATAAATAATACTAGATGTATCCAGTCTTGCACGATATAAAACGTAACGTTTAATTCCTTAAAAAATGAAGTAAAAAAATAAAAGGAAACTGAGATATGTGCATGCCAGCATTATGTATTTTCTAACCAGACCACTTCTTTTAAGTAGAAAAACATACGCGAGCTGATATCGAAACTAAAATCTAAAGACAGCGAGTCAAATCCGATAACCATTACACCAGCTTGACGGAATCTTTAAAAATATTTTCAAACCTACTTTTGCTTTACATAATGTGACGATTCGCGTGTGACGTAGTCGTGAAAAAATTGACAGATTACAATTCAACTACCTCTACGTACCAATTTGAAAATTCTAATCCTTTTTTATCCGGATGAAAACCATTAAAATGTTTCACGTGCCTGAATACCCTATATACCGAATTTGTAGATCAAAGATTCGTTGAGTATATCGGTAGCAAAGTTCCTTACACGCATTCTTATTTTATAGATATATAGATAAATAGATAATAGAATTTTATAGATATAAAGATAATAACATTTTTTATAAATATATAGATAATAGAATTTTATCGATATATAGATAATAGAAGGCGATGTCATTTATTTTCCTTGTATATAACCCTCGCCCCGCAAATATTAGGTAATAAGAAAAAAGATAAAATTATATTCGTAGAGAGATACTACACAATCTGATGTAAAATAAAAACAGAGGTAACAATGCATGGGATGATATTATCATGTGCTACACTATACCCTATGTTATAAATTACTAGCTAGGATATTGAACATCAAATGGTATTACTATGTAACCAACACAAGCGTCCTTGGGAGAGCAAACAACTGCAGTATTAAGGCCACAATCATGAGGCCCAGACTCCGTTCGTTCGAACACCTCCTCAGAATGGATAAAAAAGGCTCACTCGACAAACCTTGTACACGGAGCTAGCCAAAGGATAAAAAAAGGACCAACTCAAGTCAACCTTAAAAACACCGGATTTGATCTTCACATCTGGGAAACAACAGCTCAGAATCGCTACCCGTTGCGCTGATCGGTACCAAAGGATACGAAGCAGAAAGAAGAACAGTGGTGGAGATGCATAGGCAGGCAAGAAAAAAACGCCCCTGCCAAGCATTGCTTGACTTCTCTGCCCCCGCAAATTCCATGCTCAGATTGGTCTGAGAAACCATCTTCGACCAAACAATGAAGGAAGTAGAAACTTAAATTCTCAGATACGAGAAATCGGCCGAGGATAACGTACTAGCTAGGATCATGCGAACATGTAAACAAAACAGATACTAAGCTAATTTCCCCAAAAGAAGGAGCTGATACAGGGGAATATGATATGACAACAGAAAGCGTATATACTATATTCCACCATTGGCTTGATTTTTTAAACAATAGTACTATAGAACTCTTAAAAGAATTAATACTAGAAGTTCCTCTACCTATCCAACAATAGTAAGAGATGTTGTCGCCTTAATTATTATTAAACCTTTGAGGGCATACGGGACTAATTCGTAATTAATGACATATTTTCCTTTAAAATCAACATCTGTGACCTCTGATTCCGTCCAAGTCACAATGGTCGTGATCGTCTTTTCTTCGGGAATTCTGTACAGGATTCTCCCGCGCCGCAGGCATCGTTCATCGGGTTGATATATCGGTTTCTGCTGAAAATAATTAGCTTCTCATGGAGGCAAAAGAAGACAAACTCAGATATCTCTATTCTATTCAATTAATTAAAACGAAATTTATACAATTGTTCAGTTCGATCTTATACAAAACACTGTTGAATCTTATACTCCGTGGTCTATGGTGACAGCGGGCGAGTAGCCCGTGCGACGGTGTCTCCTTGATTAGTGCATAATTCTATAGATATCCAGCTCAACTCTGAGATGTTTGGCGTGGGCATTCGCTTATGTTGAGAAGTGATAGGGTGGGTATAGTCGCTTACCAGACAAATCACCAATCAGCTCGTCATTCCGGGGAACTCCCGATATAAGGCGTGTGTATCTGCTGGTGAATCTGCGAATGTTCGCAGATTTCAATTTCCACGACAGAGAGGTCAATCCTTTGACCTCTCGTCTGGCGCAAGAATCGAAATCATATTCTTGAGGATTTCAAAACGCCATCGAATTTTTCACTTTTCCCCAACAATAAAAAGTACATGTCTGTTTTACAAAACACAAATAAATTCATAACTTAACTCTTCCTTTCAGCCCGGTTACCCGTCGCTGCCCGGACACCCAATAATGCTTACTAGTTAATATCAGCATAGTTGCTCGGTCTTACTCAGCGTTTCGGGGGTCTTAAACTCACCCAATGGGGGGGAGTTCTACCGCACCCAGAGGCGGTCTCGCCACATATCAAATCTCTTTTATAATATAATGTGAGATAAAACTGGCGGATAACACAACATCATTTTAGTTAGTGAGGCCGAAAATTAGTACCTATATATATATATTCTGAAATTGACAAATAGAGAATGGTTATAACATTATATCTGTTTGTGTTGTTCTAGAAATATAGATTACTTTTAAAGTGGTTTTTAGATAAGAAAAAAAATCACTATTTTGAGTGAAAAACGTCAAGGTTTTGAGTGAAAACCTAATAAATAATAAATAAATAAAATAATAACAGTAATTGTTTTTGTTCGTCTTCTACATTCTATTATTTTTATCGATTTCCCGAGAGACTTAAAATGTCAGCAGGTAATAGCATTATAGACGGAATTATATCAAGTGAATCAAGTCATATATTTTTATATTTTTCTTCTCTATTCAAATTAAGCGCCTGAATGTTCGCTACGATGTCGAAAAAATTGTTAATGATGGAAGATTGTTTAGGGAAAACATTAATGATTAAGAAATGAGTGTGTGTGAGAAAGACAGTAGAGGAATTGCGATAAAACGAAATCACTGGCATGGAAGCAGATATTTATGAAATTTTCTGCGAGAGAAAGAAAGATATCAAAAGACAGAGAGACAGAGAGGGGATTGGAAGGACTGGAATATAAAAAGAATGTTCTACCTATTTTATTACGCATCTATCAACATAATCTATTTATTTATCAATTTACTGCACTTTTCGGAATATTTTAGCCGACGGTTTTTAAGTCATATTATTTCATTATTCGGATCACTGTTCTGATCTAGTCATTTATGCCTTAGTTTTGCTTCTAGCGTTTTATACCTGAGTCATGATGTAGATGATTAAAATATATTTATTTTAAAGTTTATGTGGATGTATACTGACAATTAGCAATTGACAGTTGCCAACTAAATTGGAAATGGAGCAATGGATATATATTAAGTAAATATTAACAAGTCCCATGCACCTAATTTATTATGGAGAGCAGGTAATGCACTGTGGATGTGTTATCGGCAGCTCCAGTAACTCTCGCCTCTCCTTATTTGTCCCTTAGTCCTCATTTCCAATGACGGATTTTTCTAACAAAGGGAGAAGAAAAAGCTGTTTACTAGGTCGGCAGTATTTGCGTAAACAGTAGCCCGAGATGTCGATAGTTTTCTGCATTTATGTCTATCCTTGTGACCATATCACTAGTTAAGAGTGCTGGAGGTAAACGTTTTATCTGGACTGACGTTATTCGCCTGATAGTCCGAGGCCCGAACCTTGGATTAACCACTGAGGACGCTGTCCTATCAGCACGTGCAAAGTACTGGGCCTACTATATAGCGACTTGATGAACAGATTCTAGACTATGCAGTAGTTTTTGGTTGGACTTTTCGATGCCAAATTAGTTGGTAATTCTTACGGCTTTACCTTATCATGTGCTACAAAAAACTTAAAAGAAAAATTCTACCTTTTCTTTTCTCTCTTACATTACCTATCAAAGTCTGTCGACCTGTTCCACAAATCCCAAACTTCACCACAAAAGATATCCAGAAAAAATACTCGAACCATATCTTCCAACGTAGACCCCCCCACTACCATCTCCCCTAACATCAGGGGTCCACGTTCCAACCTTCCAGAAGTTGACACCCAATTACAGAAGATTACAACAGACATATTGTTTCATTTCTCTAGATGGATTTGTAATTAAACGATACTCTAACTTAACATCCATATCTGACCCAGAAGATCGCCATAGGCATGGAATATGTGCCTACATTAAAGATGGATTTCCTTATGGTACGGACATCTAAAGAGAAGATCCTAATTTACCCTATATGTGCTTCCGGGTTGCACTTGCTTACACCAACGCATTTATATTTGCCCGCTATCGCCCCAAAACAGCGGAGTTACTATCTTTAAGAGCATATCTCAGAAAGTGACCACGCCATGTTTGCTCATCCTTCGGCTAACATTCACATCTGTAGTAACTTCAATGTCCACAATGTAGAATGGTTGACGGATGATGAGGAAATGTCCTGTCATGATTTCTCCATTGCTTATGACCTCACTCAGATTGTTCACGCACCCACCTGTGTGCCCGATGCTACCGATCAGTATAGAAGCCTTCTAGACCTTTTTCTCACAACTTGAACTGAGCTATGTTCATCTTCCGTTCTATCACCTCTGGGATCTTCCGAATAATCGGTTGTATCATTTAAGATAAAAAATAAAATGTAAACTTATCTCTCCATCGTACAGTATATCGATACTCTCTGACTGACTGGGATAGCTTCCGTAAATTATATCAAATCTACCTCCACAGTGCGTGTTGAATCAATTCACACATTATTTACGCTGTTAAGAGACTAAACGAACCAGGCCAGCGTTTCGACCGATGTCATATTTAAGCGTATTTTATGACCAGGAAATGCTGGGCGGCCTGTTAGTATATATATATATATATATATATATATATATATATATATATATATATGTGTGTGTGTGTGTGTGTGTGTGTGTGTGTACCAGTGGTGAAAAAACCGGACTAGAGTGCTCAACGTATAGCCAGAGCAGTATATAGGAAATTTATTACTGTGCGTCCAGAATGAGTTTACATATTGTTTCAGCTAGCCTGACGAATCCTAGCCATATATATTTTATAAATTACTATATATATATATATATATATATATATATATATATATATATATATATATATATATATACCCAGTACCTCTATCTTTCATACACGGGAGACTACAGCTAGCTGCAATTGTTTTAAATGATCTGAAATAACAGTAAGGAGAGACTTGATTCAAATATTTTCATATGTAATCATTGCCTTCATGGAAATGCGGTACGATTATGAATAGCTACAGTATCAAATAATCTTTATACGCTGTAAAATTAACTCCATGTATGGAAACCAGAGAGGGGAGATATAACATATGAAAACAATTTGCAATAAAATGTCCCCTGTTATTCAGATTATTTGTAACCATAGCAGCAAGTTTTCGCTTCCCCTTAATCAAGGCCAGAGGTTTGGGGGAAAATATGTATATAAAGTCTACGAGAATATATATATATATATATATATATATATATATATATATATATATATATACACATAAAGAAAGAGTAAAATGAGAAGTATTGTTAAAATTCTTGCCTATGTGCACGGATGTTTTAACCTTTTTGGGTAATCATCAGTGTGGATCATTAGGGTTCTGACAGCCACACGATTCAAACCTCAGATATAACTCACCGTTTTAATTTCCAGTATAGATACATACGTAATCCGCAGCGTTTGATGGTATTGTTTCTGCAAAGATCGAATCCTTTACGGTTCTCATTTACCACTATGTTTGTTTCTAGCCAGGTGAATTACTTGATAATTTAAAATAAGCACTAACATGACCTCCAAGTAAAAAAAAATCAGCAGCTTAACGAAGCTAGTATACTTCTTCAAATAAATTCCAATGCTAAATTCATAACAATCTATATTAATAGTAGTGAAAAATATTCATCAAAATATGCTAAATGTAAAAATTGTGTTTAAAAGAAACCACCGTTAAAAAGAAAAAAAAATTGGTAATGAGTCTCGGTTTTAAAATCGGAATTTAACATGCGGGGTTTATAAAAAAATACAAAAAACAAAAAACAAAAACACTCTCTCATATTTTTACTCTGTGTAGGTTTTAATAGAAGTTTTACTTTTTCTAGTTCGTAAACAGTTTAAAGAGTTAAATATATGTATTTCACACTTAAGTCGGAATAACAAAATTATAAAACACACATATTCAGCTAAAATGCATACTGGAGAGAACTTGAATGCCTACTGGAGAGAACTTGAATGCCTACTGTAGAGAACTTGGATGCCTACTAGACACTATCCTCGAGTGTCTAAGGTCTCTTTGTACAGGGGTTTGTCAGAGCAACCTGGCATGAGGATATTTACCCTAGAAGTAAACCCGGACTACATATTAAAAATCACATAGTATTCGCTGCTCAAATAAGATCTCCTCACTATGGCTAACTTTTACGAGGAATGGTGCACCTTTTCCAATGATGTTACCTCAAGTAATAACACCAAGCTGGATACTCCACCAGATTAGATAAATTATAGCCATGGAATGCAGTGAGATCAAGAGACCAAAACGAAAGATATACTACAACATATGAAAATGGTTAATTTGGAGAGGGGAATTATGTTCCCAATTTCCTTACTAATTCAGTGCTTGATAGATAACAGCAAGGGGAGACTTGATTCCAATATGTTAATGGAACATCTGAATTTCTATGTATCTCGTAGAGAGTTCAAGTGTTAGTCCTAGGTAGTGCGCCCCTTGATTTCTGAGAACTTCGACTGTACTAACATAAAACAAAACAAGAGCATCCTTTCCAAGAGCAGAGTTAGATTTAATTATTATAATGCAAAACCTAGTAAAAACGTTCGATTTGTTTATTTATAATGACAAAATGTTCTAATTATAACAAACAGTTCAATTTTCTAAGGATAATAATGAAATAATTATAAAAGCAAATGATTAACCGATCAAAACACTTCCGACTCCAAAATAAACATCGCTTGTCGATTTCCTGTGCCAAACCCGGGAGACCTAACAGAGGTCACAGCTTTTTCTTTAACAAAAGTTTTTAATTGAGGTGTTTAACAAGGTCTAAACAAATCAAAATGATTATTTTAAAATATAATTTCTTTACCAAACCTGAAATATCAACAACTAAAATTCGATTGATTCATAGATCGAATTTCTAAATCTCACTATGCCTATCTCTCTGTCTACATATTTTCAAACTCCATATCTACCGAAACTAAAAGTCGCAGATCCGCGTTAAGGGCCTCAAATGAAAGGAATTTTATGGACCATTTTTATAGATCTATATCCGGTCTAAGTTTTTATGGATCTTTATCTGGCTTAAAGTAGTTTTTTTTTAAGAAGTCGTTATACATTTTGTACATTTATCCGTGTTTACTTTTATTCAGTTCATAGGCGTGTCATGTTGGCACAGTGGTAACGTCGGCAGCTTTGGATGCTACAGTTTCGCTTTTCGTTGCGAATTTGTCTGGAGAAGAAACACTGTTTTTTTTTTTAAGTTTTGAGATCACGATTCTATACTAACACTAGCAGTTCAGCCCGGCTTTGCTCGGGCCCTATGTATTTTTCATAAATTTATATGCATATGTACATAAATATTATTTATCTTTATCCTATTTTACTTATAGTGTACACACACACACGCACACACACACGCACACACATACACGCACACACACACACACACATATATATATATATATATATATATATATATATATATATATATATATATATATATATATATATATACTAGTAGTTCAGTCCGGCTTTGCTCGGGGCCTATGCACTGTTCATAATATTATGTGCATATATATCTGTGTATATATATATTTAAAAGTGTCACTCATATCTAGGTAACCTACATCTAAAATTTCAAGTGTTTAGAACAAAATTGGCAGCGGAGTTGGGTAAAGTCTACAAAGTTCAACTCTTTCAACTTTGACCTTTTGGCAGCTAAATTTTCGCTCAAAACTGATTACAAAACACGCCACATGTCTGAATACCCTTTATGTACAATTTCAAATTTTTAGACCCAAAATTGTCAGAATAGTTTGCTAGAGAATGTAAAGGTCAAACCTTTTGAATTTTGATGCCTTGGCAGCAAGATCTACGGCGAAAAATCGCGTAAAAGCTTGCCCAATATCTGAATAGACTTTATTTAAAATTTCAATGTTTAAACTAAATATTCGCTTAGTAAATTGATAGAGACTGCAGAGGTCAATTGTTTATAACTGTTATCCTCAATTTTGACGGTTCAACATTTATTGTTTTGGGCTCAAATAAAATATATTTGTTTGATTCTATGTCTAAGTAATCTACATCTAAAATTTCAAGTGTTTAGACTCAAAATTGGCGGAGGCGTTTGGTAGAGTTTTCAAAGGTCAACTCGTTGAAATTTGACTCCTTGACAGCCAAATTTCTGGCCGAAATCCGATTAAAAAGATTTTCCTTAATCTTAATACGCCTTATGTCAAATCTAGAGTGTGTAGAGTGAAACTTGACAGAGTAATTTTGTAGGGAAATGCACACACACAGATACACACACACAGACACACACACAGATACACACACACAGACACACACACAGATACACACACACACACAAATACACACATACACACATAGATACACACACAGGTACACACATACACACAGATACACATACACACAGAGATACACACACACAGATACACATACACACACAGATACACAGATACACACACAGATACACACACAGATACACACATACACACACAGATACACAGAGATACACACATACACAGAGATACACATACACACACAGATACACATACACACAGATACACACATACACACACAGATACACACACATATACACAGATACACACACATACACACATACACACACAGATACACACATACACACACAGATACACACAGATACACACGTACACACAGAGATACACACACAGATACACACATACACACACAGATACACACATACACACACAGATACACACATACACACACAGATACACACACACAGATACACACACACAGACACACACACAGATACACACACACAGATACACACACAGATACACACATACACACACAGATACACACACATATACACACACAGATACACACATACACACAGACATTTTCACTTTCATAGACACAGTGTATCACAAAAGTGAGTACACTCCTTACATTTATTCAAATATTTAATGATTTTTGGACAAAATGAAAAGTAGTCTGTCGGCAGCATATATAGTTAATTTATTTCCCCCTCATAATAACAAAAATATAGCCATTAAAAGCTAAATCCCTGGCAATAAAAGTGAGTAGTACACCCTTAAGAAACTTCACACCTTAAAAGTGAGTACAATCCTAAAAAAAATATACACGCCTCAATGTCTAAATTGAGTACTGATTTTTCTTCTTCCAGAATGTTATGTGACTCATTAGTGTAACTATGCCTTGTGTTTCTAGGGAGACTGTGTGTTCAAATTTGTTGTG
Organism: Euprymna scolopes; assembly: GCF_053919585.1. Taxonomy (NCBI): domain Eukaryota; kingdom Metazoa; phylum Mollusca; class Cephalopoda; order Sepiida; family Sepiolidae; genus Euprymna; species Euprymna scolopes. The sequence continues at coordinate 16,898,161 of NC_136489.1, read as the reverse complement.
CAGCTCTCACACTCTCTCTTATCAGTCACTGAAAGTTCCAACATAGCACCATATGGAAAAGGAACTGTATGAGGATCTTAAAAAAACTATTGTTGCGCTACATAAAGATGGCCAGGCTACAAGAAGATTGCTACCACCTTTAAACTGAGCTGCCGCACAGATGCTCAGATCATCGAGCAATTTAAAAGAAAACGGTCCACTCAGAACTGGCCTCGGGTAGTTCGTCCAAAGAAGATGAGCGCACGTGCTGAACGTCACATTCAAATTATTTCTTTGAAAGATCGGCGTAGGAGTGCTGTTAACATTGCTGCAGCGATTAAAAAGCATGTTAGTGATCAGGACATACACCGCACACTACATCAAATTGGTGCATGTCTGGCACCCCAGAAGGAAGCCTCTTCTGAAGGCAATACATAGGAAAGCCCGCAAACAGGTTGCTGAAAACATGTCAACCAAGCCCACAGATTACATTGTCCTATAAGACGAAATTTCTGATGAGACGAAATTTAATTTGTTTGGTTCTGATGGCCTTTGTGACACAATACCGTAGTTCATTTTGAAGGAGATGGGGGATTCTACATTAATGCACCTTGTGCTTAACTTGATCTGCACTTGTAAGGTGCAGATGTGTTAAGCAGGTGTTTGCTATTTTGAAAATGTTCTGCTATGTCTCAAGCCAAGGATGACAGTTTGTTTATAATATTGGACCATGGAAAACGATATAAGACCTTAGAATTGGAAAGGTCAACCCAAAAGAACTCATGGTTACAAAAACAAAACAATGTTTAAATGTTATGTATGAATATCTCTCTCTCTCTTTTTCCCTATTTTTCTCTTCCACTCCCCTTCTACCTCTTTTAATGAAGAAAGAGAAAATTAAATATAATTATATTATTTTAAACAGTTGACGCTTGAATTCAGGAGTCGACGGACGCGACATATGCGTCTGGTTTCAACTGGTCTTTATTAAAATATGCTCCTCATTGTTAAATTTTAAATAAATTATATTTAAAAAAAATGCACTTGTTTGCTATTTTCGTATAAGCGTTAAATTCTAGCATGCCATTAATGCCAACGATGGATATATTCCTGTGACGACGCAATGAAGACAAGAAACAACCCACGCCAGCCGGTTATAGCCGACGACATCTCGACTAGTTTTTGCTGATGTTTCCAATATGTGCCTATCGTTTGGATATCGTTGGATATCGTTTGATCCCCCCGGGGAGCTGGTTCCCCAACCAAGTAACTCCCCCCCGGGGAAGTGATACTGTCATACTTTAGCATGAGTGGCGGCGGCCAGGTAAGAAGTACAAAGATAAATGTGTCATGTCTACAGTCAAGCATGCTGGTGGGAATGTCATGGTCTGGGGCTGCATGAGTGCTACAGGTATGTGAGAGTTATATTTCATCGAGGGAAACTTGAACACCAACATGCATTATCAAATACTGCAACAGAGCATGATCCTCTCCCTCTAGTAACTGGGTCACAGAGCAGTGTTCCAGCATAACAATGACCCAAAACACACATCCAAGACAACCACTGCTTTAGTGAAGAGGCTGAGGAAAATGGTGATGGACGGGCTTATCATGTCTCAAGACTTGAATCCAATAATACATCGTTGGGGCATTCCCAAGCAGTAGTTGGAGGTGCGCAATGTCTCAAATATCCGTCACCTCCGCGACGTTGTAATTGAAGAGTGGGAGAGCTTTCCAGTGGCTACATGTAAAGCTCTGATAAACTCCATACCAAGGAGAGTAAATGCAGTTTTGGATAATGATAGTAACCACACAAAACATTGAGGGTTGAGATGTATTAAATATAGACAACTTTTCGTAAGGGGTGTACTCACTTTTGTTGCCAGAGATTTAGCTTTTAATGGCTATATTTTGATTTATTTTGAGGGGGAAATAAATTAACTCTGTTATATATACTGCCGACAGGTACCTTTCCATTCTGCCCAAAAATCATTTTTTCAGTGTTGTCCAATAAAAATATACTTAAATGCTTGAAAAATGTGAGGGGCGTAATTATTTTTGTGATGCACTGTATATAGATTTACGAAATTTGGGCTAATTAAATTATAATATTTAAGCGCATTTTACGCTAGTCTAATATATGAAAGGCGGAATGTCTGGTTGTTTTTTTTTTGTCTCCATGTTTTCAAATTCTATATCTTTCGAAACTAAAAGTCGCAGGGCGGCGCTAAGTGTTAAAATGATTTGATTTTTATGTATAGGTCTGTATCCGTTTTGCTTTTAGTTTCGATTTTAGCTGATAGCATCTACATACTGTTTTCCTATTTTGGAAATCACGACTTTATAATAATACATAAGAAATTTGTACAAATTAAACATATTTAGGCGTATTTTATAACCGGATGAAGACCCTTCCTCTCGCTAGTATTAATATAAATAATTTTAAACATTGATGACTCTCACTATTTGAAAATAAGATAGCCCAGAATCATCACAATGACACGGATTTATTCTTCATTTACAACAAGTTCTATTCAATTAGAACGCAACTTGATGCAGAGATTGCAGGTAATAAAATGACTAAATAGTTTTCCAATTCTTGATAAAAAATATAAACTAAATGTTTTTTTATATAGTTTTAAACGTTAAAAACTTGAAAGACTATATATATATATATATATATATATATATATATATATATATATATATGTGCATATATGTGTGTGTGTGTGTGCACATGAGAGAGAGGAATAGATAAAAAGATCGATAGATATCGTTCATATGTAAAAGTGTTTAGCTGCAGTCAGAAGTTGCATAAGCAGTGCACATTTTTAAGTGACAAGCAGTTAAACGCTGCAATGTGTGCAGGCGTTTGATCGGATTAACTAACTACAATTGCCACCGAAAATTTATTCCATGCACAATTAAAACAAAGAAGAACGTCGATAAGAGGTCATTAAATCCCGATTTAGATTTTAATGACGATTACAATGATCAAACAAAATAAAAAAGAATTTTTTACGTGTTAGATTTGCATATAATCTAAAAACAAACGGATGCAACAGATTATCTCATAATCCAAACTAAATGCACAACAATATCCAACAGAACTAAAAGAAAATAAATTGTCGCACTTTAGTTTTAATTTGTTTTACTGCACATCTGATTAGCAAGAGCCAATACGGGCGTGTATTGTTTATTACGATGTTTCTCGGTTAAATATGTTGTACGTACTATGAATTAAATCGTGCGACCAGAATGTTTATGCGTTACAAACAAATAAAATACGAACATAACAGATTTGGTTTGATTGAGGTTGTTTTACCGCATATAGATCCTTTTCGGTGTTTTTTGCACTCGTTTTGGGGCGTTGTACAAATGATCGAGATCTCCAAAATGAAGAGAAAAATAAAAGCAATAAAATTAATTTTTATTGCTTTTAAGAGCATGAAAAAAAACCCAAAACTCTAGAAACTCCAGCTCTTTTACATGCTAAAGTCTGAGTACGCATTCAATTTTTCTCCGACAACAACCATAACACTTGTTAAAAGTAAAAAGATTTTGCTGGATCATTGAATCCGCATTGAATAGCGGTGGTTATATATTATGGGGTTTATATATTACGTACGTGTCTATGTTTGTCTACATTTTCGTGTTCATACGTATAATCACATCTAGTGTGTATAACGAATAGATAGAGTTAAAAAAACGCAGACATACGACAATTTACAAAGAGTTCTAACGATGTATCTTAATAATACTACCAAATAAATGCCAGGTTTCTCCGACATTTGATAAAAGTACTATACGTAAGAGAAACAGAAACTGATGCAACATTTTACATATATCTTAAATTAATATGATTCATTAAAAATCTGTTCAAACACAGATTTTATTTTTTCATATTAGAGTGTTCAACAAGAAAATTGAAACAGTAATTTTGAACACACAGCATTTTGTTACGTAGCTGTAATATTCTGGGTTAGGGTTAACCTTTAGTATTTTTGTTCCTTGATTCGCACGAATAAGCAATGAATCGATTCAAACAGTGAAAATATTATTTACACATTACTTATAAGAGCAATACACTAGCGTGAATGTCTGCTTTTACTAGTGATGGAATAGGTGTATCAGAATTTTTGTAGGAATTTTTGACACCCCTAACACGAAACTGCGAATACAATATAAAAATCTCGGAATTTCTCTGTTAAAAGTGGGTTATTTATTTTCTTTATGGATTATACTTCCAAAATAAACTATTACAGTTGTTTTAAAAGTAATAGAAATATTTTTTTTTTAAACAGTAATGAATTTTCCGAACTCAATATTTTTCAATTTTTAAACTTTAAAAAACTATCAAAATTTTTCTATTGATTCTATTTTTACGATATTTTCAGGGTCAATGTGAAATTTTATGTTCTTTCCAATAAACCGAATATAATATTTTAGACAAACGTTTTTTTTTTAATTCATGACCCCCCCATCCCAATTTTTAAGTGTCTATTAAAAAGTAAATACTTAATTTAGTAACCCGAAAGTAAATAATTAATTTACTCACAAATTGAAGAGAAAAGGTCAATACATAATATATTCAAATTTAAAAAAAAACATAGTGTTCTTTTAGAATTTTACCTGTAAAGTTTGAAGTTTAAAACCTTTTTTTTTAAACCACGTTATTTGTTTTTTCTTTTTTTAAATGGAATCTTGGTCTTTGCTCCTTTAATTGAAGACAAATTAGGGCTTGAATTACATTTTTCGAGGAGTTATAAGCTTGGAAAGACAGGGGGTCGAATAATTCACGCCTCCCAATTTTGTAAATGTCTAATAATAATTAATTTAGACCCCGATAAGTACATAATTATTTACTCACAAATTGAAGAGAAAAGGTCAATACATAATATATTCAAATTTAAAACAAAAAAAAACATAGTGTTCTTGTAGAATTTTACCTGTAAAGTCCGAAGTTTAAAACCTTTTTAAAAAAAAACACGTTTTTTTTTTAATGAAATCTTGGTCCTTGCTCCTTTAATTGAAAAAAAAATTAGGGCTTGAATTGCATTTTTCGAGGAGTTATAAGCTTGGAAAAATGGGGTGGAATTATTCGCTATTTTCACGAAATTTCTGACACTGCTAGTGATGGAACGATTCGAATATTTTTCCGACTACAATACAATTGTCAGTTTCATACTAAATTCCTGATTCCGATACAATTACAGATTCTGAGTCCGATTCTTTATAGATCTCTAAATATTTAAGTATAAAATTGTACATTTTTCCCGATTATGGTACACCCACTATTAAATGTGCATATGTTTTCTTAAATGTAAAAAACACACACACTTGTAAGGGGTGATCTATAGATTTTAGTTTTATTGGTAGTTTAAAATCAATAAATATTTATTATTTTGTTATTGCTACCAGCAATGGAAAATTTTATTTTATACAAAATCCAAAAAAAAAAAAAAAAAAAAAATACAGGAATCGTTTTCGGCACTAGAAAATAAGCGTAGACTTTTCAGATTCCGATACCGATTCCGATACTTCCAAAAGTTCCGATTTATCTGATTCCCGATTCTGATTAATAGTCACTTAATAAATTGCATGTTTATTGTTGTGCCCAAGCAAATTTATAAACGTTTATTCAATAATTTTTTTAATTTGAGATTTAACTTATGTTTTATAACATCCAGTTTAGTTATTTAATTATTCGCAATTTGCAATTAACTCAACTTTTATTTGAAATATTATGTGTATTAATCGCATATTCTCTCACCAGGATATGGGTTTCTCTACCCGCTTTTATATCATAGACTGTTTATAACACCTCTGCCACTTCTTACCTCTGTATTTCTCTCTACTTATTAAGAGTTATAGGGGGAAAATACTAATTATAAATGAACACATGGCGTTAGGTCATTATACACAATTAACAATGGAGTTTAATTAGTATTTAGGTGTAGTAAAAGAAAGAGGGAAATAAATGATAAATTGAATGATAGAAAAATATATAGTAAACAATTTAGATTTTTTCATATTAAAATGGATTGACATCAAACTCACTTTTCCCAGATTCCAAAACATAGGCACACTCAATGGATTCTCCAACGAGTCACATAATGTTTCGGAAATTTTATCTTAAATGTACGTAATATATTTTATTTTAAAATTCACGATAATGTTTGTCCTTCAGAAAGTGGAATCATTTTGTTGCAGAGTTGCTGACTGCCCTGTCTTTTCGAATTGTATGTTTTCCTTTCGCGTTCCACAATTCAACAATCGTGGCTACTTTGTGTTTTCCAGTAAGCGAGGGAATTTACTGCTTTAAGGCGCACTGAACAGTTCGAGGAACACTTTTAAGCGCAGTGTAAATCGTTTACCCTGACCTCCTATGGTTCTTTTGCCTTTGGTCAGCTCACTGGAAAGGTGATGTGTTGGATGACTTGAATCTAACGTGCGGGATATATGTCCAGGTCAATACATTTGTTGCAGTATGGGGTGCGCTTAAAAAAGGCTGGACATTGCTACCATGTTTGTGTCTAGTATCTTGTTTTGCCACTTGATTTTATATATCATAAAACATTATATGTATGTAGGTGTATGTGTATCTGTGGACAACATTTAAGCGATAAATTCTTAAACTACTAGTCACATGACATTGAAATTAACAGGAAATTGTAATAATATTGTAGGTATTCATAATCGTACCGTATTTCCAGGAGGCAGATATTAAATATGACAATATTTGAATGAAGACTCCCCTTGCTGTTATTTCAGATCATTTGAAACTATAGCAGGCAGTTGTAGTCTCCCCTTTATGAAGGCTAGAGGTATTGGGGGTATATATATATATATATATATATATATATATATATATATATATATATATATATATATATACATAGAGAGAGAGAGAGAGAGAGAGAAAGAGAGCGAGAGAGAGAGAAATTTATATGTATATACCTTGCGTTCTATGGGACGAAACTATATGAAACATTTCAAGCTTTTTGAAGATTATAACATGGTTAATATTTATGGCAATTGCTAAAAATGACACATATATTTTCAAACAAATAAAATATGCCCAAATTTGCCTACATTTGTACAGCAGACCCCGTGATACAGCATTAATCAGTTCCAGGGTCTGAATCGTATGGTGAAATCGTCGTTCGGCGGGGTATAAGCATAGTTTTATACAGTGCATATTAAAAATTAGTAACGAAATACATTCTAGTATATTATACACACCTATATAATCAATAACACGGTAAGGCGGGGCAAACACCGTAACCAGGGACTGGAAAAATATCGTATTCTACATTCTAACATGAAATAGCATATTCCCAGGTTCTACTGTATATATAGTGTCCTGGCAGTTTTACTGCTTTGGGATGAAGTTTGCTTTGTTTTTTCTTGTTTGGTTGTCTCACATGTGTACCTTTCAGGCCGCTAATATATATATATATATATATATATATATATATATATATATATATATATATTATATTTATATGATTAAATGCAGTAGGCATATATAGATATATATATATATATATATATATATAAATATATATATGCCTACTGCATTTAATCATATAAATTAATATACGAAAATAGAATTTTATGCGTAAATTTTAGTACTTACTTCAACAATGCTCACTACATAGCTAGATCTAGGTAGTAAGTTATAAAAATATATGTGGCAATTAAGCTAGACAGAATATTCCGCATTTCAGTCTCGTGGCATATGCCTGATGATTTCTCACAAGAATGAAACACGGAATAATCTGTGTAGCTTAATTGCAATATATATATTTATAACTATATATATATATATATATATATATATATATATATATATATATATATACATATATATGCTGAAAAATATCGATTCCAGAACGAAAAAAAATAATACTTTTAATAATAAGCATTACGATCGATTAATAATTTTTTTAAGCAAATTTCAATTAGTTAGAAGCATTATAAAAGTATTCAAGTATCCAAGTATTCAAAAGTATCCAAGATATCCAAGGCATAATATTGGTATAACTTTGAACATTGCAAATATTTCAGATTTGCATTGAATTTGGTCCAGAACCATTATCAACCAAATATGTAAAATGCTTAGATTTTTACTTACCTCTTATGAACCCACTTAAATTAGGTTTTATGGTTGAAAAATATTTAGAAACAATATCATGTAATGGATATTATTATAATCTAAATAAGTATAGTCGACGTAATGTTTAGTAGAATTATATCTTGGTTTAAAATGCGATAAATTTGTAAAATTAGTGTAATTCACGTAATTCGTTTCATGTGTCCTGGGACCTGTATTAATAGAATGTATTTGTGTGTGTGTGTGCGTGCCTAAATTTCATTTCGTTTTAATTGACCGACATTGATTTATATGCACATTTATTAAGATCAATTCTTACTGCATTCGTTTAACTTTAATTATCTGACGTATTTTCTTCTTCGACCGCTTTGTCTAACGTAGTATATGATATGATCAGTTGGAGTAAATTTTCCTCTAGCATTTATATCTACTCGTCTTCCCAGCCACATTCAACACGAATAATTCTTCGTAGTTCTCTTTTATTGACATACAAGTTCTCCCTGTAGGCATTCGATTTCTCTGCAGTAGTTATTCAAGATCTCTTCTGCAGGCATTCAAGTTCCCTCCTAAAAATGTTTGTATGTAAGCAATTATACTTCTCGATTTACACGTGGCGACCGTTTATCGCTAAGCCGATACAACGTTTGATTGATGGAAATGTATTAGGGCTTTTAATCACAGTTTAGAGCAGAGCCTCACCACACGGACTATTGTTGCCCTCATTTCTTATTTACGATTAAGGGTTGAACTCGAGTGCTGGGAAATCTCGCACAAATAAAATCACAAAGAATATCAGCTTTCAAAAAGTTTAAATGGCTTTACGGGCATAGAATGTAACCAATAGAAATTCTCGATCGAAATCAAACAAAACAATTCAAGTTGTTGACGTCATTTGTTGTCTCTATTGCTTTGTATGGGTTGAAAAGTTAATCCGGCCAATCTAATCGGCTCAAGTGAGTCGATAAATGATACACTCATCAGCAATTTTTGTAAAGTATCCAAAACCTGATATGTTAGCTCAACTTGGTTAGCAAAATTTTATATAAACTAAAATTGTCATTGATGCAATCCATTTTGATATCTGAACCACTGCTTTCTCATAAGTAAACATTTTTTTGTTTTTGTTAAGATATTTTTATCAAAATTTCGTAAATTTCGAAAAGTCCAAGCTATATGGATGCCTTTTCATTGGATTCCTGCGAATAGTTAGTGTAGTTTAATAATTCTCTTGATTACAAATATCAAGTTTTCCCAGTTGTTCATTTATTACTATTTAAAAAGTAATTCATTAAAATATTGTTTTGTTTTGCGATTAACAAATCTGCAAAATTATGGCATTGCTGCATATTTAGTCATGTCCTCTTCAGATTTTTTCCTTAAAAACTTATAAAACACAATTATGGACTATTTATATAGTTCATATTACCTACACACTCTGCCGTTCCTTTTCAGTTACAATGATTATGGCGATGCTGAATTTCATTTTTACTTATATTATTTTCGTATTTTTTAATTGTTATTATTGTTTTATTTTCATTTAATTAAGTTTTTTATTCGTTTGTTTTTTATTGGTTTTATCATTCTTCGCTTCCATAAATTATATTAATTATTATTTATATTCCCTTAGTGTTCCTAGTTAATGATTTGTTTTAGATACGAAAGTTAATTTTGTTTTTATGTTTTTCCTTTCTTTGTTTACACGCTTAATTTTTAGTTGATAGTTGAATTTTGATTGTGGAAGCTAACAAAACTTCGTGCAACACTCCTAAATGATAAATGATAGTGACGAAGTTTGCCTGAGTGGCTTACAGAAGACACTATAGTATTGATCATACAAGATTAAATTGGAGTCAAGTAATAAGCTTTATACCAATCACTTGTCTCTCGGTTATATGGAAACTTTTCACTAGCATATCGTCTTAAAATGTATATAGTCCTTTGGATCAAGGCAATTAGCTGTGCGTAGAAAGCATGTCAAAAATGATCAGGACGCATCAAGAATCATCTTCTTGTCGATAAAATTATCAAACGAATATCTATTACAATTGTTATAGACTGCATAAATTATAAAACAAATCATTTAACATAGTGCCCCATTCATGTGTCCTCAAATGTTTGGGAATTTTTGAAATAATCCCAACACTCGAACATCTATAAAGAATTGAGAAACATTTAACTTTAGGAAATGTTGCATTAGATAAAGTAAAAAAAATAAGAGAAGTATTTTCCAGGGTAATTACCTTTGCCTACTTTCTTTATGTTATCAGCTTGAGTTCTTTGGCATTTCTCTTGCGAAATATGGGAACAGGATATAAACTTGGAAAATCACTTCCAACAGTCGGTCATCTAATATTCGTGGTTTATGGACGGAACGAGAACCAGCTTTATAGCTTAATAATTACGAGGAAATTGTTTAGTAATGACTAGGGCTGTGACGACAGCATATTCTTTTCATTGTTTTGACTCTTAAGCATATATCCGTTAATATCCTATATGTTTTTATATAGACTGATGTTGTTTTCGATTGATTGACTGTGTCTTAACTGTGTCGGATATATACTTGAGAGTCAAAAGAACGAATAGAATATTCTGTTGTCACAGCCCTAGTAATGACGTAAGGATGGAATTTGACATAAGCAAACGTCCTATTCTTGCAATCAAAAGAAAGAAACCCGCCCAATCAGATGTCTTTAAACTCAAAATAATAGATCTGATAAAACATTTCCAGAGGGAAGAAGGATAAAAAATATTTTTGGATACTAGAATCAAATAAGATTACGAACATAGAAATAAAAACCAGCAACAGAATATTCTTAAATTGACATCCACAGTCAAGAAAAAATCTATATCATCAATTCAGCGGGGTAGTTATCATACCACTGTTATACCGCTAGTATACGTGACATGAATATGCATGAATTAAAAAAAAATATGTCATTGAGTTGTGTGTGAATGTCTGTCAGTTCCTTAATATTTGTCTCCGAGTGCTAACGGAAAGCACCAGTAATACCGGTCAATAGACTCGGTGCAACTGGGTTTCACTGGTTTATTGAAGCCAATCTGGTCTTTTAAAAGGATTTAGGTATCTCTAGAAAGACCTGTTTGAATAAATTCAGAAGGCTTTCTGATTGATCCAAAATATAATTATTTTTTATTAAAGATATGGTAATCGCAAACGATGTACGTACACACACGTTTATACATGTTGATTTTGTACGTCGGCGTGTTAACATCGACGCGACAAACATACGAAAGCCAAGCAGGGACCAAGTATACACGTATTTTCTAATGTAATTCCTAAACATAATTTAACAAACTATTTAGATACTTAATGAAATATCTATATAAGATGCAAAGGTTGTCCCATGCTTTTCAATCTTTTATTATCTATTTCGATACAATATTTTCAACACTACAATGTTCAAAGTTTTACCAAATATTTATTTCATAATCGAATGTAGAAAGTAAAATGTTTATTGTATCATTCGGAAAATATTAATTTCATGCTCGCAATTACCATAAAAATATAACTAGCTTGCTAGACGCCCGATGGTGTTCCCCGGTCGTACAATATACTTAAACATGATAGTTTAATACATGCAGATTGTGTATGCATTATTATAGAATCAATCCTTTAATGAATATTATATAATTTGCCTGGTGGATTGATTCGCAACAATATTTTTTTTAAATTAATGATAATGTCGTTCATCAAATTCGAATTCCCTCTGTGTTACAATACAAAATGTCGTCATCAAATATTGGAGTTTGACTATGAATGCTCTGGAAAAGTCACTTATGATGAAGTCTTTTAAAATATGCAATTGAAGAAATAATTTGCGGCGATTTTAGATGGTATTCTTTAGCGTAAATTTAACCTATTAATAAGAAAAATAAATAAAATGGGGAGGTACACTCGGACTTGAACAGGGGGATCATTCGCTCTTTAGCCGAATACTCTACCAATGAGCTATATCTCTAGGTGACAATAGTTCTGTATATTGTAAGAAGAAATGATTTGCTGAGAATTGAATTGCCCTTGATTTACTGAGAATTGTCTCCTTTGATAAGAGTAACGTAAAAATTCCCCTGTAAAATTTATTTTTATCTGCAAAAAAGAAAGACTATTTTTATGACCGTTTTTTTTTTTGTTGTTGTTGTATTTTTCGAGTTTCGGTACTTATCGGATGAATTTCTTTACAAAGCATATCTAATAACACTGTCGGATATATAAGTCACCTTTGTCTGAAATTTTCAAAAGATGGACTCAGCTGTTTCGGAGACTATGAGGAAAGAACTCTCACTCACACATACAACGCGACTTTTTATATAATAGTAGATTTTATGAACATGTTTTACTACCGATTCTTCGATGTTAAAAACGATTTCAAAACTTTCAACTTTTTATATATGTTAGTACAAGGCGCAACAGATACACCTCCCATATTTTAAACTTTCAATTATATGTTGTTAATCAACTGATATTAGTGTCAATTATGTTTTGATTTAGTTAATAAATTGACATTTATTCAGGTATGCTCATCAAACAGTATGGTTTAGATCGGAGTACATCGTGCTTTTACTGTAGGAATGTTTTTGAAATATGGATAATATGTACCTGCAACACAGATAGCTTTCTGAGTTCAGTACAAGTAAGTATAATACTGTTCGAGACAGAAAACCAATACAGCTATACAGCTGCAGTCTTGGTACTTAAAATATAGCTACTTGAAAGACATCGAAGCGCTCTAATGCCAGACAGTATTCGAGCTGTGAGTTTTTCTGTTAGTCAATATCCTACACGTTCCACTCGTAAACATGCTTTGGTCTTGGGATTGTCTGATCTAACATTCAGAATAATTTTACACACTGATATGCAGTTCCATCAATACAAATTAATGATGGATCAGAAACTGAACGAGCATGACGGGGAAGATCGCAAGATTAAATATGGGACATATTTTTGCCACACTATTTTGCTACGAATATTTAACTAAAAATGATGTTTTAATATTCTTCTTCTTTAGGCATTAGGTCTTTGATTACACACATCGATCATCATGATTCCCCAGTCCTCTTCCAGTTGCTGGAAGTTGCTTCCAGTGACAGTGTTGAGGCTATTAGTGACCTTTATTAATTTTCTTCCTCTGTTCTTTTTCTCCAGCGTTTTTTTTCTTAACATCAAGATTTTACAAACCGTCTGCCGGCATTAAATGGTCGAAAAACTTTAACTCTGCCGTGCATGGAGAAGTGATCTGCTGTACTCTGCCTTACGTATGACGTCTTCGTTTGCCTCCCATTCTGTCCAGATAAATAATTTACATTACGGGTTTGTTTTATTATACACATAGATTCGAAAAAGTTGTCAAAAAAACAAATATATAACAAATTAAATATATCGATAAACATTGTATGATTTTTGAAACGAAGTCACGTTTTAAAGTGAGTAGAACCACTAAAAACTTTTCCAGATAGGTAGAAGAGTAACTTATCTTGCCTTTGGTAACATTTATTTGGTATATATTTGATGTGTGACCAATTTTTCGAATCTATGTGTATAGTAGTTCAAACCTCTAAAACATATCCAGTTCAGTAGAAAATTAACTTATTTTGCGTTAGATAACATTTATTTGTGATTGATAACTTTTTCGAATCTATGTGTACAATAATACAAACCGAAAATTTAATTTAACTTGGAAATAATATTTAAAATACACGCGCGTGCACTGCACAACCACCCTTATTATTGTCATAATAATAATAGTAATAATAATAAAAAAATCTGGTGTAGATGATATCGACTGGCGCCACTTCAACTATTTGTGAATGGGTAGGGAGGATGGAAAGACAGAGGTCGGAGAGTACTAATCAAACTCCACTGGAAGCGTGCAGTTCAAATCTGGTACATTGGGGAGACATTTTATCACCAAAACCCCAGGAAACACCAATTACCGATACCAACGAGAAATCAGTGACAATGGCTGTTGCGATAACATGCAATCATCTGCACAAGTGGTCAAGAGGTGGAGAACACTGGCAATCTGGGGAGACTTGTTGTCACTTGGTCTCCAGAGAAAACCACAAGTTATTGCCAGTGACCGATCACTGATGATGTCCTGTGAGACAACTAATACACTACACATTTTGATGAAAAACGGGGGGAAATGGACATAAAAGAACAGAAAACCAAAAATTTAAATATAATTTATGTATTTAAAGTAATAGTTATTTAAATATTTCAACATATAATCCTGTGGGAAAAATCCAGCTTTCTTATAAAGGACATTCTGGATAGGAACAAAAGTTTAAATTGTCTCAGTCATGAAAGATTTCTCCTCCACCGACCGAGGGCAGAAAAGGTAAACTATAGCATCAAAACAGATACTACACTGTGATCTTCGTCCGCAGGCCAAAAATATTTGTGTTTGATGTGTGTTTTATTGTTATATATTCATTATCATCTAGGTTATCCTTGAGGGGTACCAAATTGAGCTTTTGTTACATTTGAATATGTTATATAGAGTTCTTCATTTAGGGGCACTTTTTACGTTTTCTATATAACATAAGAAAAATTCCGTGTGATTATCTCTAATATAAATGGTTGTGTGTTTGATTATCATAAAGGGAATCGTGTGTGTGACATGTAATTTCTGAACCTACCTCTGTTTCTTCTCGCTGTTGAACTATCTGGAAATTTCTCAAACTGGAGGGAGACTTGATACCTGTTTGACGAAGATTTATCACTCCAAGACGATGAATGTGTTTTATAGTTTTTTTATTTCACTTTCCCCAGAGGTCCTGCAGCAGGTGTAAAGTGAAATCTGGTTGTGTGGTTCTTCTTCACACACGTCAGCGTTCGTCTCCCCCCTCCCCAGTAAAGAGGGGGAGTCCACGGAAGAACGTCCGTCTTCTTCAAAGCTCAAATCAAATCTCCAGATCTAGCAAACCACGTCACACATACGTAATTTGGTCAGCTGACCTTTGGTTCTGGTAAACGTGTCTACCACCACGTTTACTCACCTCTCTCTCTCTCTCTCTCTCCCTCTCTCCTTCTCTATTCTCTTATAGAGACACAGAGAGAGAAAATAGAAAGAGTAAGAAAGCCAGAGAGGGGGGGAGATGCTCGTTAACATTCCTCCACCCCTTTTTTATCAAAATGTATGGCAATCCATACATTTTTAAGAACTAACTAACTAAAAAAAATAATTATGTCTGAAGTACATCTTTATTTTTTTCACTTTCCGGACTTACCCCTTTTCCAAGAAAGATCAGGCACCAGTACTCTTCTACTACACTATCCACCCTTCTGCTGCTTCTCGAAAGTCTCTCCTCAACATTAACTTGCTTCCAAGTTAGACAAATATACAGCTTTGCAGATATACATCTTGTCTAGGCGGTCGCATTGTTGGATATTTTCCACTGACTCTGCTCTTTATTTGGACCACTTGGCCAAACAAATGGAGATACCATTTTCGATCACTTTTTCGAAATGGGACCGGCATATCGCAATTACGACCAGAACGTTGGATGCTCCATGTTGGTGGTAGCTTTATCGCATGGGGACTCGAACCCCAGACCCTTAGATTAAAAGTCTGATGCTCTACCGACCCAACCATCCCACTCGCGTTCTCGACTTTCAGCATAGGCCTAAGTCCCAGTTTTTTTCCTTTACTGTAATGCCCTGACGTCTTTCTCTGAGTGGTCCTATTACTGGAGCTTTGTTCTATTCTATCTACTACTTCGGGACTTCACAAAGCTCTTCTACTAACTCCCTTGGTTGGTCTAAGCCAAGATACGCCTTCACACTGATTCACTCGGAGCCTGTTTGAGTTCCTGGAACCCGACAAGATACGGAATCATCACTCCCTAACTAATGCGCCAAAGCTTACTTGCGCATCGACTTCTAACTAAGTAGCTTTCCCTTTGTGATTTTTCCGCATTCCCAGCAAGTCCCAAGATTCCAACCCAGATATCCCTCACACATTCCTCTAAAAAAATAAAAAAAATAATAAGGCTCTATCTTGTCCCTTACGTAATCTGCATCTTTCCCTTTCTTCTATCTCCCCGTGATTAGGCTTGGTACCGACTGTCCAGTCGCTCCGTACCCTGATGAATTATCGCGACCTCGCACGCCAGACTTTTGTTGGACAAGACTTATTGCCGTTGCTTGGGCCTACGTGGCATCTTCCAACTCACTGGAACCACTAGTATTGTTTTAACAGGGTACTCATTACTCTAAAATAGTATTTCCCCTGCCAAATTTTCTAATTTGTGACAATACCGTGGCTTATAAAAAAATAAAACAACAGAAGAAACTGCTTTCTACAGCATAATCGCCTTGTAATTCTCATGAAAAAAATGCAACTACGCGCTAAACGTCCCTAAAATATAACTAAACCAACCAAATCTATTCCAAAATAATTTAATTTAATAATACCAATTAAATTCACCCAACATGGTTTTTTTTTGTTTTTAAATTTTGGTACCTTTAATTCACAATAGGGTAACATTTTATTTTCCTAAGTACTTGCATACATATTTCATTCATCTTCTCTTGAGCGATTCGTAACATAATGGCCACGTCAGCCATTGCACCCCCTCTGCCCCTTACACCATGTCAGAGGGCATTTCATTTGCTCCCTGAAGTTGATTACAACTAGATCCGCTCACGCTGGACAGAATACATTCCGTTTACTGCTATGTCAGAAAAAACGTTTTTCTTCCAAAGTCGGTAAGCGCAACCTGCCTTGAAGACACATAGCTTCACGGAAAACATCGGATTTCCACACATGAAGTACTCAAACTTGCTCCATGTTGATTCTACTCGAAATCAATAGAAATCACGATAAAAAAAATAAAATTCGAATCATTTCTCGAGAATAATGAAATTAATAACTACCCATATAATTCCACACCTCTCCGAAATTCTAACATCCTTGCCACAGAAATTAAATTCCATTCACGCCCCACTTTTTTCGTTCATTTCTTCATATAGTTTATTTAACCCTATATTTATCCTTTTTTTACCTTACTTATGTGGTCAAAACGTCACTCATGTCGAATAGAACATTTATTCTACTTTTCGAAAATTGAAATTAATACCGACTGAACCTTTGACTCTTCCGAAACTTTTTATTATTATTATTATTATTGATTACACTGTTTAAATCTTATTTCTTTCTCTTTTTCCCAATTTTATTATTACTATTATGATTAT
Organism: Euprymna scolopes; assembly: GCF_053919585.1. Lineage (NCBI taxonomy): Eukaryota > Metazoa > Mollusca > Cephalopoda > Sepiida > Sepiolidae > Euprymna > Euprymna scolopes. The sequence goes on along the minus strand of NC_136489.1, from coordinate 16,880,846 downwards.
TAATTAATTAATTAACAACACGTTCTTTCTTTTATTAATCATTCTTTCAATAGACCCCACAAGCAAAGATTTCACCTCACCATTCTGCGAAAAAAAATACATGTCAAAGAACAAGAAAATTCTGCCAATACCGTTTGATAACACATCAATTACATAAAAATAATAAATTAAAAAATACAAAAATATCCTATAAGCAATCACAAAGTCCCATCTCACTAACAACAAAATTCCAAATAACAAAACACAGATTCGTGGATACTCCTTTTGACCACGTCATCAAAAAAAAAAAAAATTAAAGAAAAATCACAGTCGTTTACAAAAAAAAAATACCTAGACATTTACAATTAAAATACAGTCGTTTCTAAAATAAAATAAAACGACTCACTTATAAAGTCTCAGACAACTCGATGGAACTAAAATTGTCCATGTCAGAAAAAAAACTCCTAAGAAATAAAATCGTACAATTAGTGAAAAAAGGAGAAAAAAAATCACATTTCAGAACCTATCCATTGTTTTTCATCAAAAGTACATATTGTTTTTCCTTAAAAGTTACGCTTAGTTCACAGGTTAAAAATGACACAAAATATTCATAACACATATTTGTGATTGACATGTTTATCTTTTTGGTAAACTGAAAGTCTCATTCTTTGTTTTTCCCTTCTAACTTTTACATTAAGTGATATTTTTCTTCGTTCATAACGAGCTAATTCCTAATACGATAAACATTTATTTTTGTACTATTTTTTATATATAAAGTTTTACATCTGTGTGTCTGTATGTCTTCCTTTTCTTTCTTCGTAAAAAGGTTGTACGTGTGTATTGCTTTTCTTTTTTTTTCTTAAATATTTTTCTAATTCGCCTAGTGTTTTAATGGACCCTACGTTGTGTGTGTGTTGATTTCTATTTTTTTTTTACTGTTCTTTCTTTTTCTTTTTTTCCATACATTTTATTGTTTTTCTTGTCCTTTTTTTTTCTTTTTTTTTTAGTCTATTTCTTTCTTCTTGACACTAAATCTCCAAGCTTCCACGTTGTATTTTCTTAAACACTGGTTCGATTATCGCATCGGTAATGCGACTGGTCGACAAGCACCAAATTGAATAATATGTTATATATTGGTATCATTGAGTTCTCACTAGGGTTATCATCCTGGGGCGCCATTTTGAATCATTGAGGGGACCAAATAACATCAAAGATTCCGTGTGCTTATGATTGTCTCTAATATAAATGGTTGTGTGTTTGATTATCATAAAGGGAATCGTGTGTGTGACATGTAATTTCTGAACCTACCTCTGTTTCTTCTCGCTGTTGAACTATCTGAAAATTTCTCATCCTGGAGGGAGACTTGATACCTGTTTGACGAAGATTTATCACTCCAAGACGATGAATGTGTTTTATAGTTTTTTATTTCACTTTCCCCAGAGGTCCTGCAGCAGGTGTAAAGTGAAATCTGGTTGTGTGGTTCTTCTTCACACACGCCAGCGTTCGTTTCCCCCCTCCCCAGTTAAGAGGGGGAGTCCACGGAAGAACGTCCGTCTTCTTCAAAGCTCAAATCAAATCTCCAGATCTAGCCAACCACGTCACACATACGTAATTTGGTCAGCTGACCTTTGGTTCTGGTAAACGTGTCTACCTCCACGTTTACTCACCTCTCTCTCTCTCCCTCTCTCCTTCTCTATTCTCTTATAGAGACACAGAGAGAGAAAATAGAAAGAGTAAGAAAGCCAGAGAGGGGGGGGAGATGCTCGTTAACATTATTGCTTGTTTCCTAAATTCATAATTCAGTTTTATCAATATTAAATTCTATATTGCTTTAAAATTACTTAATTTTACAGAGGTAATATTTATATTTTATATTGAATAAAGTTCAGTTTCAGTATTAATCGAACCGTGTTCCTTTTTCTTTTTAAAATGTTTTATTGCTCTTTTTCAAATGGTCCTCATATAGTACTGACAGTTTGTACAAATCTTACCTACATTGCTTGCAGACATTTTTCAGTTAACATGCCTTTTTTCTTACTCTCGGTGGCCGTGATATTACTGACTCTTTAGTATTTCAGGCAAAGTTTGAATATATGCTATTCATATCGGTCGGGAATACCCCCTTGATAACCAGTCCAGAATTTATTGTTGTTCGGTTGTCTGATGTTACTGTTGCGTTTTAGGATGTCCAAATTTCCAGCGGTTTACTTTCTCTCAATGAAGAGGTTAGTTTATTGCTTATAGCGTTTTTGCAGAGCAGACTGTGCAAACCTTAGCTAGCTTTTAAAAACAATTTTGACCTTGTGTTTATCTACCGAAGAGGGATTATATGTAAAACAAATGCAGCCATTATTAGGCAGCATGTTATTTGAATTCCCACCCTTTAATTTCAAGAGCGGAACAGATGTTATTATTCAGTGATTCGAAACTAGCTGATAACTCCTACAAAGACATATACTTTTAAATTACGAAAATATATTTACATGTTTTAGCATAATTGCTATCCATCGCGTTTCATATTAGCTGACGATGTATTGATTTCACGCGTTTTGCTTTAAGGGACATAAAGTTTGACACCTTCCATAGATTGAAAGACATAATTGCTTTAACCTTCGTACAAAAGCTAGACGATGAGCAATTAATACATTAATAGAGACACTTAACTAGTTTTGTTTTGATCAATTAGGCATTGATTATATATTAGTCAGTTGCAAAAAGTCAGTCTATCAAAGATATTTAATTGCACTGCAGACGACACGTACAAGCATCGAATGATAGTCAAGTTATTACATTTTAAATGGACAAGGCATTGAATTTACAGATCAGCATAGAAAATCATGTTCGTTGGTTGTTTTTGTTTTATGGGGTATCAACTCTTTTTAGGTTATTTAATGCCGAATATAGTGATTTTCAAAGAATTTTTTTAATAGAATATTTTTTTAAAGTTGGTTTCTATTTAACTCATAGATGAGAACATGACAAGTACTACTACTCCGGGTCAGAGTGGACCTGGGAGCAATGCCAATTAAAAGGTTGCTCTAATCTCCGCCAAAGTCCGTAAGCTGGGTCCTCACCATGGGATATATATTAAGGTTATATCAAGGACCGCAAAAAAAACAAAACAAACAACAAAAAAAACAACAACAACAAAACAATTAAACTACTTTTTAGGTGAGAAAAAATGTAATTTATTTCGTTCGGTTTCACAGGCAAATACTTACAACAATGTATTCTCTCTTTCTTTTCATATCCTGCAAGATACACGCCATTTGTTCTTTTAGCCCTCGGGCCAAGATCAAAATGTAGTATCTGTTCTTTAATTTTTTTTTCTCGGTTAGTGGAGAAGAAACCCTTCATAACTGAGACAATTGACAAAAAGAAAGAAATGTGTGTAGATGATTATTAAGGATCGGGAAGAGACATAGAGATGAGAATATAATAATATCAGCAATACAAAATAGAAGAAGATGGGATATGAATTATGTGCGTGATAATTATGTTGACACAATTGTTCTGCTTCCATCGTTGAAGTTAAGAAATTCTGAGTGCGGTCAGTATCAAATTGGTAACCATAATTGCTTTAACCTTCGTACAAATGCAATACCCTGCGATGTATGGAGAGGACATTAACATTCCTTTGACGGGGATATGCAAGCAACTGGGGAGAGCTTGAGAATTTGAAACTTCTTCCTTGGAAGGAATCCGCTTCAACCCGACTAGTGTGAGTGTCGTTTTCATATATATCGGTACTCTTCTTGATATTTACGTTTATAGATTTTGGCAAAATAGACTTACCTCGAATGGAAAAATAAATTTTAAAAAATCCACACATCCATAATTTACATTTGTGAGTTGTATATCGAGATCTGTTTGTTTTGGGTTAGAGTAATAATGAAGTTAGAATAATTTTAGGTAAGAGTTATCGTAAATTAAGGATTAGTCTAATAGTTATATCTCAAACACACAGAATGAACGCTTTCATGGAAAACATTGCGGAATAATGGCCAAATTTATGTATCAAGTAATGTGTGTGATTCTATTTTTCTAGTTAAATATTAAATGGCATAAATTCATTAATCCTCTTTAGTAATTCTATGTTTCCGGGGGGGGGCATTTGAAGCAGATTTCTCCTGAATGAGATAAGATTTAACATCAATTAAGTATGTATCTGTATACAAATAAAAAATTAAAAATGTTATACTTACTTTAAAAAAGCTAGACTTTTTTAATAATAAAATAAATGAAAATAAAAATACAAATCCAGAAATACGCTCTCATCCCCTGCATTATTATTAAATATTCAATATATTGGAATTTAATAATCGGAAGATTATCATCATTGTCGTGTTATAAATACAAAAAATAATACTAATGATTTAATTTTACTTATTTAATTGGGGAATTCCTGGAAAGCTTATCCGTTATGGAAAATTTGTTTGAAGTTATTCACACGGTAAGAGTAAAAAAAAGGCTAATTTATATGATTTAAATAATGATTATATCGTGGGAGTTATATTTTTCAGTCTAATGCGCCTTGGTTCACTTATCAATTAAGATATTGGGAAATAAAGGAATATGCATTAGTATTTCACATTACATTTAAAGCATAACCTCCAACGTGCTTGCAGCGTGTAGCCGATTTTACTGAAACCTTTAATAATTTTTCACGGTCTCTAAATCTAATAATCTCAAGCTTCTCTATTAAATATAAATAACAAGGTAAGTTTAGCCTTTTATATACGCACACACACACACATATATATATATATATATATATATATAAATATATAGAGACTTTTATGTGTATTCAAATAAATATTTTTTATGAAATAAAATAAAATGATATTTATTTGAATATAAATAAAAGTATACCTTGCTATTGAGCCCTATTATCCACACCTCGTTCCAATTTATTTTATTTTACTTTTGAATATTCTTAATCTGTGATAAAGGAATATATATATATATATATATATATATATATATATATATATACACGCATGTATACTAGCAAAACCTGTGTCGCAGCGATGCCCGAAAAACTAAATGAATCAAGGAATCCCAGGCATCAGTTTTGAATTATTGAGTTTGCACATATACCCATGAATTATATGTGTATCTGGATTTTGTTAGTAATTATGGATGCATTACTTTGACAACATTTTACTTGAAAAATGTTGGAAATGTGGAAAAATATGCACCTTTAAATTTCTGTAAAAAACAATCTTTTTTACGGATACATTGCTTTCTTCTACGTTTCGTTTAGATATATCTCCAACTGTACAAGCGCACCATTTGGACTATACGTTACTCGGCGTTCGCTCGGCTTACTGCAGAGCATGTTATGAACAGCTCGGGTCAACCTGCTGTCTGACGTAACATGGCGATCAACCAATCACCACGCTGCCCGATTAATTTAACTGGACGCGCGTGCGCGCGAGTCCTAAGACGAGTGTTAGAAGAGGAAAAAATCTACTACCACAAAAAATCCACCAATTTCTTACATGCAAGTCAGTCAGGAAGAGAATAGCAAAATATTAATTTGACCGCCTTGGGCCAACAGCTACAGACACCGGACGCCGTAATTGGCTTTTGTCAACAGTGGAAACTACTGGCAAAAACAATACAATGTGCAACATGCGACTACAAAAAGGGGACATTAACGATGGATATGGTTGGAGATGTAAGAATGTGAAATGTCAACGGTGGAGAGAATTACGGACTGTGACCTTCTTCGCTAAATCGAGGCAAGAAAATAAAACCTAAACTCACCCACATTTAAAAAAAAAACTTTTTACTAGGAAATGGTTGAAAAAAAAATGTGAAAAAAGACGCTTACCATAACTAACCCGACCACCCCTAAAAAGCAAGTGGGACTAAAAAAAAATAAAGTTTGTTCTAATTTTCCTTGATAAAAAATACTAGAAAACAAAGAACGCCCCAATTCTATGGATTTACATGAATATAATATATTACAAAGACTAAAATGCATAAGCATCTAGATATAAATAAAACATAAAAAAATATTTTTCTGCGTTTTGGATAACTGATCTCAAGTCTAGTCCTGTATTAGAGCCCGTAGGAACGCGTATAATCATATCAGCAAGTGCTAATGGATAGCTAGCTAGCAAAAATATTAGAAAAAACAGCTGTTAAGCTCATATACAAATTATCACGTGTGCACGAGCTTGTCACAAGGAATGGAGAGAAACACACTCCATGTGGTTGCGGGAGAAGCAAAATGCAAGCCGCGCAAGATGGGCATGTTAATACGTGACCGAGAAAGCGCTGGCAAGTGCCAGTGTGAGGAAAGAAGCAAAGTGCGGCCGGAAAAAATATGCGTGTGAAATTCGAAGGCAAAAAAGCGCTGGCTAGCGCCTGTGTGAGTGTGGCGGTGACAGAGACTTACAAAAAGCACATATATATTAGAAGAGACTTTAGAAAAATAATGAAATGCATTGCTTGTGGAGAACCATGAATAAATTCATTTCATTTGCACTTAAAAAAATGCAGAGTCATATCTTAATTTATTTCCATTTTTATTTGATTTTTTTTTTCATTTGCAGCAGTGTCGGACTGTGTGCGAGTCCGAGAGGCTTGAACAGTAACACGACTCACGGTGCAAAATTACCATGTTTTGGAATAATAAAAACATACCGCAACAGTAAAAATGAAGGACTGTCAATGAAAAATGTTACAAATATACAACACGTAACCTTTCCTCCATGCTTATATTGGAATGTTTCTTTATTATCTTGCAGATGCTTGAAAAAATGTAGATTGTGTTTTAAAAATAAAATATAATTCCTAATAATTTACATTCGCGTAATAGCAACAGAAAAAAACACCATGTTGAAAAACTATTCGTTATAATATTCCGCACTAAATGCCTACTGGAGAGAATCTTTTTTTTTTACATGGAGATCACCACTTATTAAGGCCCGGAAGCCACTCGAGTATAGGGGTTATTGCGTGTACAGTAATCAATGGGATAGTATCGTAGTATTGGAGATTTGATAAAGTGTCCTACAGAGGGGGGCAATTTATCAGGAATTTGTTTATGTTGGACTTGGAATCATCCAAGTTGTAGTCAGGTGGGAAACAGGCAAAGGGAAGAGAGGTCCACAGGCGTGCACTTCTAAGAAAGAAGCTTTGGTCATGGAATCTACGTTTTGATTTAGGCACAGATAAAGAGTGGGGAAAATTACTGAGAGTGGTTTCAGCTAGACGGGTGTTTTTCGTGAAGAATTGGCGAGGGCGAACGAGAGATTGGAGCTCGATCGGGCACTTGCCATGGAAATAACGATAAAACAACGACAGGCTCGCAACGTCTCTTCTGTGGGAGGGAGGTTGCAGGGAAGAGAAAAGGGCATCCTCCAGTAAGCCACGAAGTCTATTTTGTACTCTGTCAAGGCAGGTTAGGCTGTTTTTAGAAGCTCCTGCCCAGATGTGGCAGCAGTACTTTATTCTTGGACGTACTTGGCTTTTATAGAGATAGAGAATTGCATCAGTAGTGAGATATCTTCTGGAGCTGAAGAAGGATTCCACCACTTTCCCAGCGACCTTGGCAACAGACTTAATGTATGTGCCCCATTTTAGATCAGGAGTAAATATCAAACCCAGAAGCTTGTCAAAACATGGAGCCTCCCCAAGACGAGAGCAATCCATTTCTATTGATGCCGCATGTGGTTCAGAGCGTTGATGATCTAAAGATAGAAGCTTGGTTTTAGATGCATTAAAAGTAACCACCCGCATCTTACCCCACTGGACCACGCGCTCAAGATCAGAGGAGAGAGAATCAGAGAGAACTTTGGTGTTTACAGCTTTTTCTGTGTTGCCATAGATGGTAGTGTCATCAGCATACATGCCAACGAATGATTTAAGTATGTTTTTGGGAGATCATTGATGTAGATCAAGAAGAGAGTTGGGCCCAGGTAGACCCCTGAGGGACTCCAGTATTAATACTGTGGGCCTCTGATTTCTGCCCATCAACCACTACTCTTATGAGCCTATCAGAGAGAAATGATTTAATAATTGAGAAAACATTTTCAGTTATTCTATAGCTGGAAAACTTGTGAATTAGGCCCCTATGCCAAACCTTATCGAAGGCCTTTGATATGTCAAGAGCAATTGCCCTTGAAATGAAGCTTTTGTCGAGAGATTCACTAATCCTATAACCGTTAGCACATGTTTCTGCTGAGGTGGTTAACTACTTCTCTATTTAATATGGATTCCAGCAGCTTACTCATGACACACAGGATACTTATCGGTCTGTACTGAGAGGTAAATGACTTATCAACTGAGTTCTTAAATATAGGGCATACTGGTGAGGTTCTCCACGGTGTTGGATAGCACTTCTCCTTAACGCAACGCTTAAACAGTTTTGTAAGTATGGGGGCAAGTTCTGGTCGAAGCCTTTTCAACATTATAATTGGAATGCCGTCTGGGCGAGTTGCTTTACTGGAATCAAGGTTCTTGATTAGCTTGGCGACCTCACGCACAGATATTTGTATGTTGCATAGCGTGTTGTCTGTTATAGGAGGAAATACGGGGACTTGATAACCTTCGTCGCAAAGGTCAGAATTAGCTGCAAAGTTCTTGGCAAATAGTTTGGTCTTGTCTGATACTAACGAGATGACCCCAGGTCCATTGATGATGGTTGGGATAGAACGCACGCTTCTGTCCAAGATCCTGTTTGCTATTTGCCAAATCTGGTGAGAACCAAGCCGCTGCTTAGCTACTAGACACTATACTCCCGTGGCAACAGTGTCTCTGTAAAAGGGTTAGTTAGGACAATCTACCATGGGAATATTTTTTTCTAGAAGTAAACCCTGACCAAACATCTAAGATAATATTCAAAGCTTGAATGAGATCTTTTCGTTTTGCCTAACCACACAATCAGTGAATGGTGCACTTTCTCTAAGTGATATCACTTAAATTGCAAGATGAATATGGATTCTCCATTAGACTAGAGGAATTCTTGTCCTGAAACCCAGCAAGACAAAATGACCAAAAAGAAAGATATACTATAACATATTAAAATGGTCAATTAGGGATAGGAAAATTAGCTTCGCAACTTATTTCTTAACTCGTTGTTTGATGAAGAACGTTAATAAAACGTTCGAATATTTATGTATCTCATATAAAGTTGAAGTATTATCCCCAGGTAGATGGTTCTTCATTTCTAAAAAAATTCGACCGAAGGAAAATGAAAGAGCGAGAATATGAAAGAAAAATCAAGAATGCAGATTATGGTGAGAAAACGATATACAGAATTTAGTTGGTTATGTTTCGGATGCCTGTTTTTACTTCACTTCCGGTTGCTCCATCCCATGTTAAAAATGGTTCCTTCATATAATAATGTTATTATTTATACACGTCTTCATTAACATGGGGAGATGGGCTTCCTTTATCTGTTCTGAAATTGACCCTAATATACGGCATAATCGCGTTGATACACCGGTTCTCGTCAGATCACCGAAGTTAAGCAACGTTGAGCCTGGTAAGTACCAGATAAGTGATCATTTTGGAATTCTGGGCGCTTTATGTACTCTCCGCTTATCTCGGCATTTATTTCTAGTCGTCTTGTACATACACTTCACTTGCGACTGGTATTTACAAATGTCGATTCAGGAGATGTGTTGTTGGAGATTGCCTACCTCCTTCACTTTAATAATAATAATAAACAATGAATACCACAGAAAATCGATTAAAAACGGAGAAAGAACCAGAACAAAACGGCAGAGCAACAAATCCATTCAACACCTGATTTAAGAGAGCTCCTAATATGAATGGAATTCATTACTGGAAAAGTGTAACAATTATAAATTCTGAAATAGCGTTTATTTGTCTTCTGCGGGATTCAACTGTGGAGCTGTTGATTGGATAACGCTAATTAAAAAAAAAGAGGTGGTCGACCATAGTCGGAGGTGCCCTGCTCGTTCCATTTTCACTAGCTAATTCACTAGTAACGGCAACTGTCGTCTCATAATTACCTTATTGGTCTTAGATCTTTAACGTGATGAAGCTGATTTCTTTGTATCTCCATACCAGGGCGCAATGATAGGAAAGTATGATTTGAAAAGCCAGTGCCTTATGGAAATAGAACTTTAAAAAATGCCAAGCAGCTTCTTCAGCCTTCTCCATTATGGAGGCCTCGGGCAAATAACAATTGACTCACCCCTTCTAAAACAGTGAAAAAAACGTCTGGAAGGGGAGGAGCTATTTACAATTGCATAAGGTCTGATTGCCAAGTTCGACAAAATACAGCTAAAGAGGTCGTAAATTACATTGATCCAAACGCTGTGCCATTAACACTCAAAACGAGAACAGTAATCCGAATGATACAAATAGACTGCAGCGGCGTGATCTCAACAAGCAAGCCAACTCCCACCAGCATCAAATTCGAGATATACTGAACTCAAATGTCATGACTACCCAACAAACACAAGCGTCCTTAAGAAAGCAAACAGCTGCAGTATTCAGACCATCATCGTGGAGTTCAGCCCTGTTGGTTGGGAAACGTCCTCAGAATGGATGCGAACAGGTCCCCTCAACAAACACTGTAAGCAGAACTAGCCACAGAAAAAAAAAAACATCGGCCGCCCTCTGAAACAGTACAAAGATACAGAGACAAACTTGAAACTACACTGAAAAACAATGGATTTGACATTCACATCTGAAGCGCCACCATCATAGTATGAAACAGAAAGAAGACTGGTAAACATTTAGAGGTAGGCAAAAAAGGCTGCACATCCCCACCCACCAGAAACGTCGCCTGCCTTTTCTACCTACGTAGATTCTACACTTATATTGGTCTGAAATGTAATTTGCGGGCCAAACACTAAAAGAATAGGAAACTGACATTCTTGGAAATGGAAAAATGCCGACGACGACGACAAAAGGAAACGTGTAGTTAGTTTCTAGTTTAATTTTTTAAAGATTGGAATTAAAAATACCTTACATGCGTTGTTCCTTGCCAATAAAAGATACAATATATATGTTGCTATATATATATATATATATATATATATATATATATATATATATATATATATATATATATATATGGCAACACATCCTGGTCTGAAATAAAACAGGTACATCAAATCTGTTGCCAAGGTCGCTGGAAAAAGAGTGGGATCCTACTACTGCTCCAGTAGATATTTCACAGCTGATGCAATTCTCTGTCTATATAAGAGCCAAGTACATCCAATGATGGAGTACTGCTGCCATATCTGAGCAGGAGCTTCTAAAAACAGCCTATCCTGCCTTGACAATGTACAAAATAGACTTAGTAGCATAGTGGGGGATGCCATCTTCTCTTCCCTGCAACTTCTCTTCCACAGAAGGGGCGTTGCGAGCTTGTCGTTATTTTATCGTTATCGTCTGAGTTCCAATATTTGATCCGCCCTCGTTAATCTTTCACGAAATACACCTGTATGGCTGAAACCACTGGGACTAAGATTCCCCACTCTTTATCTGTGCCTTAATCAAAGCTTCTTTCTTAGAAGTGCACGCCTGTGGAACTTTCTTCCGTTTCCCTGTTTCCCACCTGACTACAACTTGGATGTCTTCAAGTCCAACATAAACAAGTTCCTGTTGAACCGCCCCCTTAAGCAAGACAATTTATCAGATCTCTATTACTAGCGATTACTACGATATTATCCCCTTGATTACTGTACAGGCGATAACCCTTATCCCGGAGTGGCCCCGTATATGTATTTATATATATATATATATATATATATATATATATATATATATATATATATATATATATATATATATATATAATCGTTTGCGACATTATTTTATTATTACAAAATCAGAAAATAAGAAGTAATTATAAATATAAAGTCCTCTAGGTACTGCCGATACCTTACAATACATTCGTAACTTTCACGGGTAGATGTGTGTCCGAACCTCGCCGGATTGAGGCGGGTGTGCCGGATATGGTTACAATTAAGTTGCGAAGTGTGCGGAGAAGAATTAACTTGAACACACGCAAATCAAACGTCAGCACTCATTCTGTTTAATTGATACAATTTAACTCAACTGCGATGTTTCCTTCACTGCAGCGACAACAGCGACATCAACAACGTCAACTAAAGCAACAACAAGACATAATCATTATTAAGGCGCAATAATAATAATAATAATAATAATAATAATAATAATAATAATAATAATAATAATCCGGGCTTGATACAGCTTCAAGCTCACACTAAGCAGTATTTGATTGACTGTCTCCGTTAATCGCTAGACGTGTAAAACCACCCGCTTAAATATTTTCTGTACTTTCCCTCAATTATCTGCCATCGGTCCAACACACACTCTTATCGAATTGAGAACAAACCATGTACTTATTTATCTTACTTTACTTATAGTATGCACACACACAATATATATATATATATATATATATATATATATATATATATATATCATATAAAAGTGAATGTGTCTGTGTGTGTGTGTGTCTGTGTGTATCTCTGTACATTTTCCTACGCAATAACTCTGTCAATTTGCCGTCTACAAACTCCAAATTTGATATACAGACTACTGAGATTTGGGAAAATCTCTGAAATGCGTTTGCCGCCAGAAATTTGGCTGTTAAGAGGTCAAAGATTGACCTTTGGGAACTCTACCAAACTCCTCCGCTAATTTTGAGTCTAAATACATGAAATTTTAGATATAGATTCCTTGGAGATAGATCCAACTTAATAACTTGATTTGAGCCCAAAATATAAATGTAAAGGGGTCATAATAAGGGTCAAAGTTAAAAAGAAATTGACCGCTTTTATTTTTTTCTGCTCAATGTACAGCTCCAAACATCCGGGCAACGCCGGCTGAAATGCTAGTATATATATATATATATATATATATATATATATATATATATATATATATATATATATATATAATAGCTGAAGTTCCCGGCGTTGCCAGGTTTGATATATCCTCATACATAATTATCATATTTGTTATTGAAACATTAATTCATAATGGTTTTTTTTCCATATCCCCCATGAGGTTGCCGCGTTTTATTTTATAGAGATCTAGTCAGTACCACTACTTCTCTTTTCTAGTTTAATTTTTTTATTTTTTAGTCCTTTTTCTTTCAGAATGATGTAAGAATCTATGTATTAATAAGATAGTGCGTGTGCCACGCTTACAGCTTTTTTCTTTCCCAGTGATTTTCGTTTCATCGCTATGACCTTCAATTTCTCGTCATAAATTATTTAGCCGAGAATTCTTGATACGTTTTTGCTTCAGTGTCTAGCTTAACTGATGGCACTCAACTCGTCTATTTTTTTATATAAATAACTAGCAACTCCGCCCGGCTTTGCTCTGGCTCTATGTACTGTTCATATATATATATATATATATATATATATATATATATATATATATATATATATATATATAATTATATTAAATGTGGGTATATGTACGGTAATGCCTTTGTATCTTATAAGCTTCCTTAACTACATAGAGAAAAGTTGGTAGACGTCATTTTTTTTTACCCCAATTTTGACCCTTTAACATTTATTGTTTTGGGCTCAAATTGAATTAAAATGTTTGACCCCTGTCCAAGTAACCTAACCTAAAATTGCAAGTGTCTTGGCCCAAACTTGATGGAGGAATTTTGTAGAGTCTACAAAGGTGCACTCTGTAAATTTTGAGCTATTGGCAGCCAAATTTTCGCCTCACAACTGATTACCAAGCTTGCTTCATCTGAATAAGCTTTATGTAAAATTTCAAGGTTTGGACCCAAAATTGGCTTACTAGTCTATGTCTATGTCTGAATACACTTTCTGTAAAATTTCAAATGTTTAGACCAAAAATTGTCTGAGTAATTTGGTAGAGACCGGAGAGGTCAATTTAAAAAAAAAACTTTGACCCCCAATTATGGTTCCTTCACATTTATTGTTTTGGTCTCAAATCAAATTAAGAAGTTAAATCCATGTCCAAGGAATCTATATCTAAAATTTCAAGTATTTAGACCCAATATTGGCGGAGGAGTTAGGTAGAGTTCTTAAAGGTCAAATCGTTGAACTTTGACCTCCTTAACCGCCAATTTTCTGGCCGAAAACCGATTTCTTAAATCTGAATACCACTTATCTTAAATCTCGAGTCTGTAGACCGAAAAATGACAGAGTTATTTGGTAGAGAAATGTACACAGAGAGTCAGACAGACAGACAGACAAAGACACACACAGATATTTTCACTTTTATAGACATATAGATTTTACTAAGAATTCTTCATAAGTTTTGGTTTCAGTTTTGATTATAGCTGAAAGAAGTCAATTTATATATACATTCATTTTATTCATAAGCCTTAGTTTCGATTGCACCTATGTCATATAGATCTCTCTCTATCTCTCTCTCTCTCTCTCTCTCTCTCTCTCTCTATATATATATATATATATATATATATATATATATATATATAGTAATTTATAAAATATATATGGCGATTTATAAATTACTAACAAGCTCTACCTACGTATTGAGCACTTTTGGAGTAAATACTTAAAGTTTACGCATAAATCTATACTTTCGTATATTAAATTTATGTGAGTAAATGAAGTAGTTATATATATATATATATATATATATATATATATATATATATTTAATGTGAAATCACAATCTTATAATGTATAAGAGTCGAATAAACTCTATAATAATACATACAGACATATTTACGCGCATTTTACGACCAGGCTACGCCGGACTACGCTGGGCGTCCCTGCAAGCTTAGATGAATACTTTTGCAAGTTTTAACAAAAGTGCTACTATAATATCATGGCGCCACCATTTACACTGACCATCTACAAAATGCCAACATCAATATATTACACATGAAAGAGTCCGCTGTAGAATTGCCATAGGTGCCACTAATTGTAATAATTCTTTTATATCATAGTGCATATCCAAAAACTGTTAAATCTCCTTTTCTTTTAACTATTTAATGTACAATATATATACAAAATGGCGTACGTAATCTGTTTTGTTAACGAAATAATTAAAATTTACTTTTAGGAGTGCATATCTAAACACTGGTAAATATATCTCTAGCATTAAATTTAAAAAGCTTATACATAAACAACATTTTGGGTGTGAAATCTAACAGAAATAAATATAGTTTTTCAAGACTTCAAACGCGTGAGCAACCCACATACAACTGGCCCTGAGTAAAGCAATGTGTCTGAAGTCCAACGACTTTGACACTTTGTCATTGAGCTTTATTTATAGACATGGAAAAACTAATTTTTATTAGGAATTATAAACGTTTGAGATAAAATTGCATGTTATAAGGAATAAGCGAAATCCGAGGAATTAACATGCCCCACCCTTAAAAGTTCCAGTAATTATAATGGCTTCCAGATAATTAGTTTTCAAAAATGTTATTCGTGTGCGATTACACAATTCAGGTGAATCAAGACTACTTAATAATATAATTGGGGCTCTTTCCTGTAGTATCACGTTATGATATGGCATTCCAGGCGGTTGTAGTGAATTCTAGAGGAAATTCTACTTCCCGACCTTCATTACTAACATAAACAACGGATAGGTAACTCTTCCAAACTATTATAATTGATCATGTCAACAACATCATTTCTGGGGTCAAGATTGCTTTTTCACGAAGCCATCCAACGCTGCGGATATTTTTAGCAACATCTTGGAAAACCTTAATCATCAATTTAATATACCGCCTGGCCACATATTAATTTGTGCAATCAAAAATATCTATTGTTATTGAATCAGTGCCAATGAAAAGAAAAAGAAAGTGATCTGAGCTCAGTGCTACCAACTACTCATCAGATAAATATGTTCATTCGGTTTCCAAGGAAAGCAGCATTTTGTTTGATAGATAAACCACTTTATACTATAAATATTTTGTTCATCTATGGTAAAATTGAGTTCTTACCATTCTAAGGGCAACTTATAGTAACATCATAATTAAATATTAAAAATGTAAACCTCTGGTGTAGGATGATTTCGGAATAGGATGTAAAAAGAATAAAATTATACTCACAATATTGTAATGATTTGGTAACATCCGCTTGCGACTTCTATCGGCGCGGGGTGGATTAGCATAACTTTAAAAAAATTATTGTTTTTTTTATTGCATTTTCACCCCAAACAAGGCACATTGCCACTTTGGTGTAGGGGCTACTATCAGGGACATAAGCATCGGGGGGTACTGTGTAGCAAGTTGGGCAGCAAGATGTCGGTTCACGTTACACTTGAACTTCTGCATGTCAGTATAGTCGGGGAAGCAGGGGCCTGGAAGGGAATCCCAAAGTCTAGCTGTTCTGAGAAGAAACTACTGGAGTAGAAGGCTCTCTTGCATCTAAGTGTCTCTACTATGAAGGGGTGGATTTAGCTGCTTGTCGGGTTTGTCAGGAGTACCTACGTCGAGGGGGCACAAGTGCTTGCAGTTTGTCAGAGCATTCACCGTTAAAGTAGAACAGGCAGAGGATGCAACATTTCGTCGATGTGACAGAGGCTAAAGTTTAGCTGACAGTTACGGACCTATCAGATTGGCAACTCTCTTTTTAACCTTGTCTAGGAGCGAAAGACTAGTGGCAGATCCACCAGTCCAAATATGACAACAATACTCCATACATGGGCGAATGGTGGCCTTATAGAGGTATAAGATACTTTCAGGCGTTAATTGTTTTGAAGTAAATTAAAATTTTATTGGATTTCGTTATGTTTGAATGATTGCTTTCATGCCAACCTTTCATTGGCTAATTTCATTCTCATAGCGGTTTTTGGATTGTAAATGTCAACTTTTAAACGTGTTCGGGTATGCTGACAACGTATATTACAGTTAAATTTGGGGCTGATTAGTCGTTTACTAGATATGAAAATTTATTATATCCAACGGAAAAGCTCTTGCAATCCCTGAGAGCCATTTTTTTCCACAACGGAGTAGTTAGTAATGCGCATGCGCAAATATTTTTCAGTTCCTCCTAATTGGAAAAATTAGGGTATTTTATTATTCCAAAAGCTGTTATTAACATGGGAAGGTTGGGACTGTTTATTCCGAAAGCTGTTCTTAACATGGGGAGGTTGAGTGTTTTTATTCCGAAAGGCGTTTTTACCATGGGGACATTAGGGTGTTTGTTCTGAAATCAGTTATGAATGCGCATGACTAATTCCTCGGTTACGAAAAAATGATTGCGAAAGAATACATTAGCTTTTACGTTTTGTAACAAATGTTTTCATTCCTGGTAAACTACTTATCAGCCTCAACTTTTTTTTACATAATGTAGTATTTAATTATAGACCTGACACCTAGGAGTTGATAATTGTATTTTATAGTTGTATGCAAATAATAAATTAAATATCAAATTAGTATATGGAGTAAAAGTCACAGAACTTGAAATATTCTAACAATTGGCCTAATTGCAATATTAAGACATGTTAAATATTAGTTGATAATAAAATATATTTTTAATTATAAATAAAATAAAAAAATGGGAGAGTGTAAGAAGATTATATGTTGTGTTGTAACAACAATTTTTAATAATCCTAATATAATAAAATGTAAGTAAAATTAAATTCTCAAGTGTTGTTTTAGATACGCATTGCATTAGTTTAAACAAACAAGCATTATATGATTGGTGCGTTGATCCAAATAAATACACCATAAATATCCCCCACACAAAGTGTGATAATAGAAAAGCATAGATATAAAAACAAACTTTAGTTATAATCAAATTGCATTAAAAAAACTTGATCACAGTAAAATTTTAGAAGAGAAAAAACTCAATGGCATTGCCATTTCAAATGACAAAAAAGTTGCCATTGCAATTTTAGACATATGAGCGCGACATTTGTTTGTTTTTTTCTTTTTTTTAAAATAAGCTTGATCGCATTGTCATTTTAGACAAAAGTAAGCTCCATTATATGTCATTTTAGAATAAAGCACGTCTAATTGCCATTTGAAAAAAAAAGAAAAGAATAAGATCGATTGCATTGCTATTTTAGACAAATAAATAAATAAGATGGTATTGCAATTTTAAACAAATTGCACTGCCATTTATGACAAAAACTAAGCACGATTGCGTTGCTATTTTTAAGGAAAAATGTGGGATATCAAAGGAATTTTAGACTAAACCTAGGCTGATGGCATGCACATACATACATACATACATACATGCATGCATGCATGCATGCATATATACATACATACACACATACATACATGCATGCATGCATGCATGCATACATACATACATACATAGATACATTATATCTATGGAATAAATTTGAACATGAAATAGGGTAGTATAATTTTTTTTACATTAAATAGAAATTGATAATTTTTTTTAGAATTATGTGTTAAAATATATTAACATACGGAATTGAGGGTGTGGAGCTTTAAATTAGTTTCTATTAAAATTTCAAATTATAAATTAAAAATGAGGGGTAGACAAATCTAAAATATTATTCTATAATAACTACATTAACCATCCTAAAATACTAAAAGAATATAAGTATTAAATCATCAAATACTATTTTAATGCTCAGTTAATAAATAGAAGTAACACATTAATATGTGATTAGTGTACCTTTAAACACAAAAATAAGTTGAAATATGATGCATTCAAGATAAAATAATAAAAATAAGATACAAATTTCTACAAAAAATGTAACTAATTTGGGAAATGTTCATCATTACTTGGTTGAAGAATATTTGTGTATGACCATTACAGATGGAATAGAAAATAAAACTAGATAACTTTTAGAGTACACCTTTCAAAATTATTACAATAAAATGAATATATGCATAAGAATAAAATAGCAGTAATTAAGTAAATTAAATTAAATATTAAGCTGGTAAGGTTATAAAGAGATAAAATTAGAATACATATTATTTTTTATTTATTGATATGCACTAAAATAAAATAAAAATAAAATTAGAAAATAGTACAAAAAATTTATTAATATATGCTAGGTCGAAGTAAAATATATGTCGATTATAATAACAATTACATTACATTAATACAAAAACATTAGTAAAACGATATTTAATACATAATTATTACTTTTGAATTCACGGATAAAATATTAAAAAATAAGTATGGATCTAATTTCAATATATAAGTATAGAAATTTAAATATTAAAAATGTTGGGATATATTTGAATGCAATAAATTAGAGTAAATGAAATATAATTATGGAAAGATTACTAATAAACTTACCAACTGATCGTTAATTCGAATATCCTAATTTAACTTAGATTATTGATAAACTCATAACAATTTAATAATTTATATCAAGTGTTATGTATGTTATTAAATTTCATTAAACAATATAATTAATTTATAATACAAATTTGATATTATAAATAATATATTAAAAAATAATAAAACTAGATAAATATATAATTTATTAATATTATAAAATCGATTTATATTACCAGGGATGATAAAGGAAATAAATCATTCAAATATCAAAGCAAATTATCGACATTTAACTGTTTTTAAACACATTACGATACAATAATTAAAAGTAAAATTTTATACTAAAATTAAGTAAAATTGATAAAAAAATAATTTATTGTCAGTAAAAGGATTATAATTTTTCTTATAATATATGAAATGTGAATAGTAATAAAACGTAATTTACTTACAAATCACCAATTGGTATAACCGAAAA
This sequence comes from Euprymna scolopes, assembly GCF_053919585.1. Lineage (NCBI taxonomy): Eukaryota > Metazoa > Mollusca > Cephalopoda > Sepiida > Sepiolidae > Euprymna > Euprymna scolopes. The sequence goes on along the minus strand of NC_136489.1, from coordinate 16,861,181 downwards.
TAAAATAGATATATTAAATAATAATTTTCGCATGAAATTAAATAAATACATAAATATATGTTATATAGTTTACAAATCGTAATATTATCAAAGTATATATATATATATATATATATATATATATATATAGATTAATTATAAATAATAAATTAAAAACTTACTAAATAGATTTTTTAGTAAAGTATATCAAAATAAATACAATTTAATGATACGGAAATTTAACTTTTAGTTTCTTTACTTGAAAATTCAAAATGGCAGGATAAAAAATAAAATAAAATGTGATTGCAACTTGTTTTGCAATTTTCGGATATTGCAATTGTGCCCAACTGCGTTTTATTTTTATTTTTAATTGATTCATAGTTACTATTTCGTCTGCCGTGTTAAAGGAGATTCAATTTATTGATTGATATAATAATTAATGTATGATTTTGCGCTATGAAACAGTTGCTGGTAAGAATTGTGAATGCAAACGTAAGTAAGGGAATACATTGTAAGATTGTCAACATCATGGTATTTAAAATAGAGATTTTGGTCATTTTTCAATATGTATGTATATATATATGTATATAAATACACACACACACATATATATATATAAATACGCACACACACAGACACAAACACACACACAGACACACGCACACACACACACACACACACACACACACACACACACATATATATATATATATATATATATATATATATATATATATATATATATATCAAGACTAAAACCAATACGCATCTCCTGTCTTTGTCCTAATCATCTCTCGTTCTTGGTAGCTCCTTACATGAAATAGACTTACACCTTGTTTCGAGCGCTTACCACAAAACCATTAACACCAAAATTGATTCCTTATATTTATATAAAAATCCAAAGTTGTACCAGATGGAAAATAGAGATTTTGTCTCGAAGCAGCATGACATAATTATGTGGAAACACTTATTGTTATGTCTGTGCTAATTTCCTGTAAATCGCTATTAAACCGTATTATAACAAAGGATGCCTATATTACAACACAATGCTTGTTATGAAAGATAGTTAACTAAAGAGTAGACGATACTGAATAAATGAGGAGAGAGGAGAAAGGTGTTTTTAGTTTAGTTATTGTGTTTTACGGCATATCAACGCTATTCGGCTCGTTTGAATTCTTTGGCTTCTCCGGACTAGTTTACATATCTGTAGTCTGATTTCTAGAATCTTCGATCGAGGTAACTTGCGATCTTCTTCCGATGTACCTTGTTGAACTCAGGAATATTTCTGTCGAACTCGAAGACTTCGACGGAATTTCGAAGGAAACCGTATAAGCATTTTACGAGGGCAGCATACATTACTTTCCTCAGTTTACTTAAGTTATTCGAAATTGTATTCTTCGGTTACCACCATTGAGAATTGAACTTCCAGCCCTCAATGAATTTGATAAAATCATTCCTGAGGTTAACAAGATACATGTGTAGAATATAGGAGGTTAAATGAAGCGTCGTGAAACTAACATTTAAGATGAAAACATTAATTCGAAGAATCCAAATAATTAAAATACGCAAACCTCATCTAAAAAATTCAGAAAATTTTTCGGTTTATTTTATGTTGAATCAAAATGTCGTATGCTTCAATTTCTTTAGATCTTCATATATTTATTGATTGTGTTTAGTTTGATTGTTTTCTTTTACAGTATACGAACTCTTTCGCGTTCAATCATTTTGGCTTCAAATTATTTATATGTATTATTGGTGTTTTGTTGTTCTATAAGAAAATATTGTTGTTGTTTTTTTTGTTTTGGGATTTGCAATACAGCGTTGGGTTTTGCCAAGAAAAGAAGCAATAAGATCGATGCCTTGTGCATTTAAGTCATAAAGATGATATCTTAGATAAATGATCTGGTAATACCAGTACATAAGAGAGAAAAAAGGGAAACACGAACGGAAGGAGAGAGAAAAACATGAAAGAAAGGGATAGAAACAGAAAATGAGTGAAGCAGAGAAAATAATAAAGAGAAAGTCCAATAAAGAGATGAGAAAAAGAGAGAGGAGTTAAGAGAGAAATAAGAGAGAAATAGAGAAATGGGGGAGAGCAAGACCGGTAAAAGCAAAGAGAAGAATGCACGTCAGATCAGAGGAAGAAAGAGAAAGTAAATGAGAGAGAGGGAAAGTACAGAAAATGAGCGCGGCGGAGGAGGAGAGAGAAAAAGAGAGAGAGATAGAGGGGCATTGCGAAGAAAAATAGTGGAAAAATAATACAAAAAAAATCGAATGGTTTTAATAGTATGAAAGAGAAACATAAAGATGTAGATGATAAAAAAGAAAACAGGTAAGAGGCACAGTAGTTCTCGAGTTGGTAATGGCGGTTATGGGGGTGGGTTCGACTATGGATTAAGCTGTGCAGTTCACTGCAGTAATCAGAGAGTTAGTAGCCTTTTAATCCGTAATTACAGATAAGCACAGCAATAGAGAGAAACTAAAAACAAATTAAATCATTTTTATCGGATTTAGCTTAGTCAGAGCGCGATCAATAAATACCTTGATATGTTGCCAGTAATTACGATTGGCAAGGCGATAAAACACGCACACAAATACACTATATATAAAAAATATATATACTTTCTTACTATACGTATATATACACTGCACTTGTTTGTATGATAGGGTATGACTTGTATGTTCATACTAAACAAAAAAACTATTTTTACATATTGGTTCATTGGAAAATGTTTTGCAAAAATGCTTAGCTCGATGGACAGGTTTTACTCTTGGCGTCGCATGCCATATTTGCGGAAAGCGTGTGCCTTATGCTTGAAGCAGGAATTTATTGGCGGTTATAGATTTTGGTTTCACTTGAAATTCACTGGTCTAGAATAAAGAAATTGTTCTTACCGACAACCAGCGATATGTCACACACTGTGAAGTGACGCGTGAATTCGTTATAATTACCCATATTAATTTATATATATATATAATTAGCCAGTTAATATATATATGTATGTGTGTGCGTGTGTGTGTGTGTATATATATATAGAGAGAGAGACAGAGACAGAGAAACATAAAGGAACACACCGAGTTATGTGTTCATATGATAACTTGGTTTGTTACTTTTTACTCTCTGACATATATGTGTATAAATACATATGTGTGTATATTAATATGTATATATATATATATGTGTGTGTGTGTGTGTGTGGGTGTGTGTGGGTATGTGTGTGCGTGTTGTTTTGTCATCCACGTATCCTAAACGTGGCATTACGTAGCGATTATATTCATACCGAACTTCTTATCTTTTGATAACTTATAGGAATATTACTTTATAATATATATATATATATATTTATATATATATATATATGTATATATATGTATGTATATATGTATGCATATATGTACATATATAATATATACATATATATATTTATATATATACCCACTCATATATATATATATATATATATATATATATATATATATATACAACCTCACACACGCATAGATATGCAAATACATGTGCATATATATTTATATATACATATGTACTATGTCTAGTATAAAGTCTTATTTAAAATAGAATGTGTTTTAATACAATGTTCTATAGGTGTATCAATGTATATACACAAATGTTTATGCCTACAGTGCAACTCTTGGTTTTTCGATGCTCATTTTAACGTTAAGGAATCTTTCTTCTAATTTATCATAAAAAGCAGAGAGTTAGAGAGAGAGAGAGTGAGTGAGGGGGAGATAGAGAGAAAGAGTGAGAGAGAGAGAGAAGGAGAGAAATATAGTGTGTGTGCGTTTTTGTAACGCACTTACAAACTTCGACATTCAGAACAATTAAAAAAGAATTAAAATACTTAAATCGACGAACAGTTTGTGTCTGTTTTAACCCTACATGAAGAACGCCTTCTGGATCTGGATAAATGTATATATATATATATATATATATATATATATATATATATATATATATATATATATATATATATATATATATATATATTTGTGTGTGTGTGTGAAAGAGAGAGTGAGTGGGGGTGTTCATAGGTATGCGTGTATGTATTAAAGGTCAAACTCAACTGAAATTGCTTTAAATATAATTGTAATGAAAATAAATCCATAATCCTGTAAATCCTGCCTACGACGAAATATACAAACCAAAAATAGAATACTTTTAATCAACGTTCATATAAAGATTATGATCTGATATTGAACACATAACGAAAACATTAGGAAATATAAATATCGAACCTTCAAGAAATAAAATTTAATAGTTCCTTTTGAAGACATATAACGCAGTCCTTTTTTTTAATTAGTTCTTTAGATGTCTCACTAATAAGCAAACAGGATTTTTCTTTCTTTTTACTTAGGTTTACCCCCAACAAGGCATATCGCCACTTCAACGTAAGAGGTTACTATTTAGTACTATGCCTAGAAAAGATTAACAAGATGTTTGTTTACGTTACATTTAAACTTCTGCATATCAGTACAGTCAGAAAAGAAGGTAGCAGGAACTGAATTCCAAAGTAAAGCTATTCGAGGGGAGAAACTATTAGAGTAGAAAGCTCAACAGTGGAGGGGTGTGACTTTTTCCTAAGCAGGTTTTTCGGAGATATGATCGCAAGGGGGGCACAAGTGCAACAAGTTTATCAGAGCAAATTCCATTAAAATATTTGTAAAAAAGCCACAGAGATGCAACACTACGTCGAGGAGACAAGGGTGGAAGCTTACTTGACAAGCTGAGACCTATTAGATTGAATATACTTTTTGGGCCCTATTCAAGAGGGAGAGACCAGTGGTAGTTACACCATGCATGAGCGCATGGTGAGTTTGTAATGAACAGGATACTCTCAGACGTGAGTTGTCTTCAAGCACGATAGAAGGAACTCCTTACGTACGTATATTTCATCGGAATTACATTTTTAGTGCAAATATGCTTGTTACAAAAACAGCCAATTTAAATAAATTTACATAAAATTTGCAAATAATAATTTCTAAACGGATGTTCATTACATCCATACGACTATCATGCCTATAATTATAATCAGGGAAATTTAATTCCTATATTTCGTATGAATCGGATCATTAGCATTAGTATCGCTTTTTTTTTTCTTGGAGCGCTAAGGTAGAAAAATGAATTGTTACTATTGAAACATTTAACCAACGCTTTTCTGTTTTCACGATCAAGGCTTGAATTTCTTTTTACGCAGTTGAAAATTAATCACACTTTTATTAAATACGTCGTTTTCATTTATGAACTCCTTGTTGTGGTTTCTTCTTTAGGCTTGATATAGAAGGATTAAATCAAATCTAGTGCTTATATCACTAGCAAATGGTTTAATCATTCTATCTTAAGGTTTAATCATTTTATCGAATGAAGAGGTACTTCTGTAAGGAGCAGACATACCGTATAAAGGAGTACTGGTCCGCTGGGAGCATTCTTATTTCTTTTGATTACATGCAAAACCTACTTCAAAATCTAATTGCAGGTGACACCTTTCCTTCCCTGTAACCCCCTTCGCACGGACGAGATGTTTCTAGCCTCTATTTATTCTATTTATGCCCATGAATTGTTTTTCTCTTTCTGAACGAAAACTATTTCAGGATTTTCATGAAAAAAATTCTTTCCTGTGTAACATTACCGACGTTTACTCACGGAACTCACACGTTGTATGCTGTCTGCATCGCAATAGAAAAGCAAGGCAGGTAATAAATCAACTCCTGTCCGTCATCCATGTCTCTTACGTGATCGTCCTTCTAACGTGCTCTTACTCGATTTTACAGTCTTCCTCATTACAGTAAGCTCATTGGTCATTTCCAATGCATTTACATATGAGCCCCCACGCTATGTATAAACCTAGAGCATTCTATATGTGTTGAACAAAATACAGTGAAGCTGTGTCCCAGTCGATTACAAAATAATCGTTTTAAATTTAAATGTAAACGAAGACTTCTTCAGCCCATCCTTCTTGATAAACAATTTGTTACAATAAAGGGCTGCCCCCTTCTCATGTAAGTAAAAAGACATACTAGATAAGTTAAAATAATATTAGGATAAGGCTAGAATCGAACCCTGTGGGCAAGTGTTAAAGGTAATCGTAAATGGAATGTTAGAAATTCAATCCATTGTTAATTCTATTAGAAATAATTAAATATTGTTTATGTTGGAAAAGAGTCGATTATCCTTTTTTCTTTTTTTTTAGAAATCTAGATATCACATATGTCAATTAAATGAACGCAGAATGCGAGGTAAAATATATTGTTTAAAAATAGGGTAGAATTAGAGTTGATGATTCTTTTGTGTTTGGACAAACATTTGTGAATCCACGTAAAAGTAGTCACGTTGGAAAACACACTTCTGACGTCATAAACAAAAGAGATCTCTCAATATAGGAATCAAGAGTCGAAGTTAGATCAGTTGAAGGGTGGGTTGATTAGAGAGCGTCAGTTGGAGAGGAGAGCACCTTGGAAGCGGAGGGAGAAAAATAGACCATGTAAATCAAAGTTTGAATTCCTGACGTCACCGATCGGTCGATTGAAGGATAAAGGAACCAACTATGTTTGTAACTGTTTGCCTCGTGTCGTTATTCTTTACAAAAAAGGTAAATGTGTTTTTATCATTATCTTGTAACGAACTCTTGGATAATCCCCTTACAAGTATTACATTTGTCCTCCATCACAAGAAATGGCTCACCTCCTCTAATATATGTTACCAAGAATTATCCCAGTCAGATATAAATGTCTCCCTCATTATAATCGTCATCTGTTCTGAGTATCCGTTAATGTGTCCCCCAATACGTACCCCTATGCAACAAATTTACTTAATTTTTCTTTAATCCACCAGTTGTCGCGTTCAGTGTATAACCGATATATACTATTAAGTTGAGCGTTGACCTTGAAAAGCGGTGACACCTTAGTATAAAAAACACTTTTTCAAACTGTTCTATTTGTTATCAATATTTCTGATCAACGATGAATAGCCCCGCTAGCTTAACGTACGTTTTATTTTTGTAATGCTTTCTTACTTGTCGGATTTAACGTTTGTATTCAATTGACAAAAGGTTGATTTCCAACGTGAGATAAAAGAGGAAAATTGATTGGAACAAAAGAACAATCTGCATGAGTTTAAAACTACTTATCCTACACTGAGTGAGAATAAATAGATTAAGTTACTACACTTTGTTCCTAGCGAAAATGCCAAAGAGTTGCATTCAATATTATGCATGCTTATATATCTACCACGTCATAAAGATGTGACAAACTCGGTAAGTGGGGATTTGAAAACTACGCGCCAAAGAGGAAAGGCGCTCTGCCATGAAAAAATAGTCTAGGTAGCTTCATCGCCATACTTAAATTCTAACAATACCCAAACGCCGCAAGGTACATATAATAACTCAGCTCCCTTTTTCTTTTACAAGGACGCCATTTATTTCTGTTCTGTATAATTTCATGTATAGAACGTGATTGTCTCCCGTGGTCGTGATTCTTCTCCCTAACTTATTTTATAGTCTTTCTGTTTCCTTAACGTGACGACATAACGACTGACGGATCGGTATTTGCATATAGACGCCATGCGCGCTCTGTTACAAAATGGAGTAGTCTCAGGAGATTAGCCATAATCAAAACCCTTCTCAACAAAGGAGAAAGCAAAGAAAGCCGTGGAGGATGGATATCTTAAAACACACGAGCATACCTGAGCCAAAAAGAACAAACCACCTCAGCATAGACTAACATTTGTAGCCTTGGAACTATGAACGATTTTTAGCTAAAATGATATGCTCTGATTTTTATGAAGCAAAGAAATACGTTGTCTTTTAACAACAAGTGCATGCTAGCAACAATTCCGGTACAAGTTCACGATTTTTACCTGCTTTTACAATAATAAGCCGAAGCAAGTAATAACCGGCCAAGATAAAGACGCGTTAGGTGACGTGCGCATCCGCGGCCTACTATTTCACGTGACATTATTCACGTGAGTTGATGCCGAAAACGAGGCCACCCGGCATAAAAATGGCGACTCTAATCAGAATAAAAGAATAAACAAATAAAACACGCGATATCCTTTATACGTTTAAAAAAATAGGATAAAATAATTTAGGATCGAGAGAAGGGTAGGGTGACAGAAGAAGAAGAGATATAGGGGACGGGAAGGTAAGAGTACAATTGAATTGTATTAGATATATGGATTAACAGTGAGTCTCTAAATCCGCTCGGCGTTTGTTAGAGAAAAAAAGGCGCAGGGGAGTTATGATGAAAGAACAATAAAAGAAACGCGCTATTCGTAAAATTAAAAAAATGCCCGAAGCAAAATAAATAAAAGAATATACACATCTTCATAGTTGTCCATTCACTAGGTTTCGGCCAACTCATCCTTTTGTCTTCTTTCAGGGAATTAACCGCGACGGGATAGCAATGCTGGGTCCTGTAACTACTCCCAGAAATTACTGCCTTACGTTGTTGTTGTCTCAACTTCTGTCAGTATTTCAACTAATTACTGGAAATAAGTGAAAAGACTCAGCATTCCTATATCATCGAAGAGGATGAATTGGCAATAGTGTGGTGAAACAACGACAACTATGAGGATGAGGATAACAATCTGTAAAAACAATTAATGTATAAATTATGAAGCTTCATCTCAAAGGATTGAAAAATAATAAAAAGAAAAAAAGATAATAAAAGCAAGTAATTATGTACATTTCTTCAAATTGTAATTCTCATAATAGAGAATCTTGAAAAAGAAATTATTATTAAACAACTGTAGATAAAAAAAACTCACGCAACGAAACAAAATATCGGAAAGTGATATATGTATATTGATGAAATATGAAAATATTGGTAATTTAAAAATAAAAAGAACTACTAAACGGGTTGAAATTCAGCCAGTGGGAAGCAGAGGAGATACAAGGGTAAGGAAATCTAAGAATGAGAATGCGTAGAAACTATGTTTATTGTTCATTGTGAGAAGAAATAAAACTGAATTGCTAAGAGCTATCCGGGGTTTCTCAAAGAATCCGCGTTGAATTATTTTTTAGGTCGTAAAATGCACGAGGTGACTTCAAATAGTTTCCAGATCTTTTCTCCTGTGCATTTCTCTTGATAGTACACATCTGAAACTCTAGTCCCTTTTAAAGTAATCTCCTCCGGCTGCAATGCACTTGTACCGTTACAAAAATATCTGGAAGGCACCATTGAAGTCCTATTGTGTGAGCCTGTCAATGACCCTCGCCACAACCTCTTTCATCTCCTCAATTGTCTCATAACGACAACCTCTATGTTTTTTCTTTGAGCTTGAGGAGTAACCAAAAGCCACAGGGACCAAGGTCTAGACGGTTGAGAGGGTGATGAACTGCCTTGTTATCTCTGACAAGGGGTTTGGACTTGTGCATTCTCCTGGTAGAAATGCCACTGAAGTGATTTGAAAAGTGCTGGCCTCTTCTGACAGAATCTCTTTTCGAAGTTCCTTAAAACCTCAACATAGTATAATACATAAAGCCTCAACATGGTATCCGTTGTTGATTGCCTGTTAGGTGGGGACATAGTACGTGTATATCATGCCCTTGCTATCAAAAAAAAAGATCATAAGTTTCTTGGTGGATTTTCTATGTCTGATCTTCGTGAATCTAGCAGATTCAGCATGCTTCCACTGGAAACTGTCTCTACGTCCCTGAGTTATAGAAGTAAATCCAGCTTTCATTGTAGGTCACCAGGGCATCAAGAACTACTAGATTGATCAGCTCAAAATCTTCTATCTGTCATCACACTGTCTCTATTCCTGATTTTCTCTGAGCACGCTTATGACAAACTTCGCGCAAATCTGTAGCTGTTAGTTTACACCTGAAATCGTAAAAAAGTCCCTTCATAAGAAGTTTATCAATAACATACTGAATTCTCAAGAGTCTAAGACAATTTTAAATGTCCGTACAAAAAAGCCTGGAATATTATTGTGTACATCATAAGTGAAGTTTGGCTATGAATGGACTTTCCCAAAAGATTTAAAAACTGTGAAATTGATTTTCAGTTATAATCAAATAATATTTTTGTGAAGGTTTGAGGCAAGTTAGTTTTCACCTGTAAAAGGATTTAGTTATCTATTTTTATTATAAATCGAAATTTCCCCAAATATGTTAAGCGTTCATAATTTCTTATCAATGGGAAAGCTCAAAGTACCGCCAGGGGAAGGATTGATAATTAAACGTTTTTTGGGGGGGTATGGATAAATCTGTTATACGAGATTAAACAGTAACAAAAATAACGCAAAAGTGGAAGAAAAAACACCTATCTACAGTCGCAGGAAAAGGCGGAAAAATAGATGCAGAATAGGAAAAAAAAAGAGGAGACCCTAAAAGCACATTGGATTCTTGGGGTCAAATAATGCATAACAAGAGTTGGATAATATTACCGATAATTGATTATCAAGAATTGAGTTAAATGCTATTGTTAAAAGGAGCGAGGTTATGCCCCAGAGTTCTCAAGAAGACAGTCAGAGAGCCAGACGCAAACTGGCAGTCAGATTTAAGAGAGAGAGAGAGAGAGAGAGAGAGAGAGAGAGAGAGAGAGAGAGAGAGAGAGAGAGACCCAACTGAACTGGTTTAAGATATTCCATTATTCTCTCTTCTAGACTCCTCGTTTAAAAAAAAATCTTTTTAACATAGGCGTCACCACTTATCAAGGCCCGGAGGCCACTGCAGAATAAAGATAATAGTGTACATTAGTCAATGCGATAATAATCGTTAGTATCATAAATTTGGTAAATTTGATTACTTAAGGGGGCGGTTCATCAAGAATTTGTTTATGTTGGACTTGGAAACAATGAAGTTGTATTCACCTGGGAAGCAGGCAAATGGAAGTGAGTTCAATAGGCGTTGATCAAAGTCAGAGCCTCAGAATTCGATTCGATAACTGAATGCCCAGACTGATTTTGCTTTCTTTCCACCGGTCGGCACATTGTCTTACCAGCAAACTAAGGATTGGTTACTGAACTTGTAAATCACCAAACTAACTGTTCCGGACTTTACAAAAGGGTGCCATGCAAACACAAACATGTGGGACTTGTAAAAAATCAGTACATAATATTTTGATTTCTACGAATAATTATTGTTACGACATCCAAAATACCAGTCGTCTAAGTGACACTTTTTCTTTCTTTGGCTTGAATGACCTTGACGACCGATGCCGAAAGAGTTGCTCTTCCGACATTTGACAACATGAGAGAAGTAGTAACTGCTGACAAAGACGGATCAACACTCAGGACCTTCGCCAGGGTGACCGCCGAGCACCAAGAGATCAACCGAGATCCAGAATGGCTTAATTCGATGATGTAGCTCTCTGGACATCGTTGGAGGGGTGAGTAGTGTACATTTATTAAAATTGGGCGCTGTGTTGTGCACTCAAACTAGGCAATACATGCATAGGATGGTTGCAGTTTATGGTATTTGATGATAATCTCACGCGGCACACGTCCATATAAACGTGACTGATTGAAATTGAAGTTAAAGACAAACAAGCATTGTAAACTCATCAAAACTTTCTGTATATAAACATATAAATAATACGCTTTTATTTTGGGAAAGTCAATTTATAGCAAAACTTTGCTTATAAGGTGCACAATAACATCTCTGATATTTTTGGAAGGGGCATAGGAATGAGACATACAAACAGGTGCTAAATATATACCCTGTATTTCGGTCACTAAAACCGAGAAACTTTTTAAGATTATAACCGATTAATAGTTATTTAATATATCCCTTGCACTAGTTTTTAGTATATTCGACAGATAATTTTAGGAAATTCTTTTTATGAGTGCCGTTTCTCCTATAATTACTGGAATAATTGAGATCTCCTTAAGATTCTATTTTCTTTTTATATAGTAAATAAAGCGTTAGTATACTGTTATATTCCCCCTGTCTGCGCTTTTAAGGTCAGACTCTCTTGTAGGAGAGTTACTTCAACTAAGGTTGTTACTTTCTGCTGATACGTCCCATATCATTCTACCATGCTTGAGTGCTTCGTTTTCGAGGTACGTGCATATAAAACTTTTTTATAGTTTAAATGGATGGTGTATGACTTATTTTTAACTCTTCTCTCTGGTATATGCTCCAAAGATTTTCTGCTACACTGGATATTAAGCGATTTACAGAGTTTCTAGTGTGTCGCATTGTATAATTGCCGTCCCTAGCAGAACTTTACAACTGGATGTTAAGTTACTCGCATTGTATACTTTTGTGTGTAAGAACTCGCACTTGTTATTACAGAGATCACTTTTGATTTAGGGCAGCCATAACTATTCTCTCCTGATAATAGTGAAACGTTCTTCTTTCTTGTCAGTCGATAGTTTTCTTTATTTATTCCTACGATAGTTCATTCAGGAAATACTTGGCACGCTGTTGTTGGTCTATTCTTACAGTTTTCTGCAGGGTATTTTTGTCGACTCTTCTGTGCTATTTCCGGTGTATGAAGGATAATCACAATCATCAACTTCAGAGAAGAACCGAGTTTATGCAAATCATTTTTCTTTGGAAAATATTGAAAAAGTTTTTCAATTTGTTAGGTTGTCAAACGGCCGTCTTATTTAACAAAAGCTTGGATTTCAAAGGATCGCTATACAGCAGAAGTGACGAAAAACCCCGGAAAATATCGGAGCCGGGCAAAACCAGATGTAAATCAGACTGCTGCTAATGACGTCAACCTTACATTCAGATTAAAGTATCGAGATCAGGAATCAATGAGAGAAATATATATCGATTGCAATGGCTAACGTTCACAGGAAACGTGAGTTGGAACAATTATATCGAGGGCATAGCCAGGGCCGCTGCAAGGAAGGTGGGCTCTCTCTACCGTGCTAGAAAAATACTAACACCCGAAAGTATCCTGTACCTCTATAAGGCAACCATTCGCCCATGTATGGAGTATTGCTGTCATATTTGGGTTGGTGCATCTGCTACTAGTCTCTCGCTCCTTGACAAGGTTCAAAAGAGAGTCGCAAATCTGATAGGCCCTGAACTGGCATCTAAGCTTCAGCCTCTGTCCCATCGACGAAACGTTGAATCCCTCTGCCTGTTCTACAAGTATTTTAATGGTGAATGCTCTGACAAACTGCAAGCACTTGTGCCCCCACGACGTGAACACCCTCGACAAACCCGACAGGCTGCAAACTCCCACCCCAACACTGTAGAGATCCCTAGATGTAAAAGATATTTCTACCCCAGTAGTTTCTTCCTCAGAACCGCTGAACTTTGGAATTCCATTCCAGGTCACTGCTGCCCCAACTGTACTGACATGCAGAAGTTCAAGTGCAGCGTTAACCAACATCTTGCTGCCCAAATCCCCACATAGTACCACTCGCTCAATATATTTTACCGTGACATAGGTTTACATATATTCGGCGGGTTTTTAATAGTATTTTGTATAGTTTTTTTATTTATAACACTTTTTTCCATACTTACGGTGTTAAAGAGGGTGTGAGACGCCATCTTGAATTTTCGAATACATCGGTAAACACTGTATGTTTTTTGAGCTGAATAAATATGTTACATTGAATAAAAACACAAAAAATATATCCAGTTTGGCAGAAAAGTAACTTACCTTTGATAACATTTATTTGTTATATATTTGTTTTTTGACAACTTTTTCGAATCTATGTGTACAGTAATACAAACACCCATTTTGTGTTTTATATACATAAAGTACACTTGTTGAATGTTACTGTTTCGATTATATTCGTTTGGGGGGGCACAATTAAAAAATGAAGAAAGATTAAAATGAAGCGAAATTTAAGTTTCCGTTCCATTTTTACAACAACCGTAAAACAGTGCATACTCAGCAAGTTTTATCGTAATTTATAAGCATATTGAAACACTAAATCAACATTTTATTTATTTTTTTGCATAATTAATGATGGGAGAATTTTTCTGTTTATTTTCTTAACATCTGTTAAAAAAATAAATAATTTGTACATTCTCTTGAAAAAAAGAATCAAACTTTTCTCTACTTTCACGTGTTCCATTTTAACAAACTGAGCCACAGCAACGCGTGGCCGGGTACAGCTAGTATATATATATATATATATATATATATATATATATATATATATATATATATATATATATATATACAATATTGTCATACGCATTACGCATACCAGGTTATATATCATCAAAAATAAAGGATTGGACGAAAACGAACATTAAACTATCTTTAGTAACTAGAAAATATGGCATTAAAAAAACAAACGAACCTTTAATCAACCCAATATATCATGTATAGTAGCATAACATGTTATGATAATCGATGTGCGAGACGAACGATCTTATGTGAGTTATATTTTCCTTTCTTTCTTTCTTTCTTTCTTCGTCTTCGATTGTTTTATCTTCTTTTCCTTTTCACTATTTCATGGTAATTCGGCGTCGGATTTTGAATTTGATAATGTTTTAATTGCTCCTTACTTTTTCTTTCTCAGCTTTGCTGATAATCTCTTTCTCTCTCTTCGCCAAGTTGGTTGTCACGAAAAGGGTGAACTCAACATATTTCCCATCGATTAAAAATCGTTAGACACCACAAAAGTAATAATCTAGTGTACGAATTAGCAAAACCTATGAGACAAGGACTTGCCCAACTAAAAATGGGGTTGCTTTTGGGACACAGCTGCGACGCAACATGCTTCGACTCTCAACAGCTTCAATATCCATTGTAGAAGACAAGAATGCACCACAATGAAATTCTTTAAAACATGCTGTATTTCTCAAGCTATCTCACCCAGAAGGTAAACTCACACACATCTACACACACGTACATACGACAGAAATTTAAGACAGACTTTCTGACGATTTTGTCAACTTCATATTCAAAGTAATTTTATACTTCTCAACAAACTGTAATATTCCAAATTATATTTTACATTATTGTAAATTTTTGGAAAAACTATTTTGTTCGTTAACGTGTTTTATTATTGTCATTCAAAAACTCCTTATGTGTACTTAGCTCTTACTAACTTGTGACCCGTTCATAAGATTCACGTTTTTATCATTATTGTCTATTAGCCAAATTAACTACATGTATAATACTTATAAACTCTGTTCCTCTCACCTTTCAGAGACGTAACTATCACCAAAAATACACTATCCGTACCCAGGAGTGGCCCCACAATATATATATATATATATATATATATATGTGTGTGTGTGTGTGTGTGTGTGTGCGTGTGTGTGTGTTATATTAAATATAGAGGTATAAAATTATACATGTATTAAACTTAAGTAGAATGTTTTTATTCGGTCATAACCTTCGATTTTCCAATCTCATAATAATTATACTATTTTCTTTTTTTTTTATATTTCATTATATTTTCAATAACCTTGAAATGTCCACGTTAGTTTAAACTAATCCCAAATTCATCCCGAAAAAAATTAATGCGTAAATAAATAATAAAAAATAAATTAATGCGCAAATAAATAATAACAAAATAAATAATAAAAAAAAATAAATAATGAAAAAGTAGATAAGAGCTTTCGTTTTTTTTTTTTTTGTTTTTTTTTTTCAATTTTTATTTTCATTTGTTTTAAACGTGATCGTTCCTAAAAAAAATAATGGTTCAACCGAGATTAACACAATTAAAAATTATGTTAGTTGATTTCTGAAAGGTCAACAGTGCGTTAACGCTGGTACGGACCCCTTCTCCGTGTGAAACAATTTGTATCGGCAGCAGTTAATCAGGCTTATTGTTTTGTTTTTAAAACTAATCCGATTAGATCCATTTAAATTTGACTGTATCTAAAATGAAGCTGACTAGTTGATAGCGTTAAGTCGCGCTTATTGTCTGCAAACGGATAATCTGATATGAGAGAGAAATTGTAAGATTTCATTATATGCCTCATTTAGCTAAACGAACGTTTCTTTGTGGAATTTATTTGGTTACTTTTATGGCAAACCAAAAGAATTTCGATGATATATCAGCTGCTACTAATTAAAACTTTTTTATTCGCATTCACCCTTAACGTGGCATATTGTCTAATATTTGGTGCTAATATTTGGGACAATGCCTAGGGATAATTAACAAGCTGTTGGTTTAGGGTTTTTTTTACAAGGAAGTCACCACTTATCAAGGTCCGGAGGCCACTCTGAGATAAGTGTTATTGCATGTACCGTAATCAATGGGACAATATCGTAGTAATCGTTAGTAATGGAGATTTGATAAAGTGTCTTACTTAAGGACGTGGTTCATCAGGAACTTGTTTATGTTGGACTTGAAGACATCCAAGCTGTAGTAAGGTAGGAAACAGGCAAGCGTTTTTGTCTATTTGTTATATATATTATTATAACGATATTCGAAAACAAAAAGGGTTGTCACTTTCATATTCTTGTCCAGGGTTGCCGGATTGGTCATTTATAGACCAAATTTCGCGAAATTGGCCCTTTTTTTTTAAAAGCAGTTTGGCCTTTAAAATTTGTATTTGGTCTTTTTCAAAACCTAACGTACGGAAGGTACACGTAGAATTATATATAGATTAATAACCCAACCATAATTCGAGTAGGAACTAACCCCGGAATTAATGCGATCCCGATAGAAAGCAGGTTGACTTAGGTAAATAAACACATCCATAGATAAGAAATCTTACAACTAATAAAAACAAACAAACAAAAAACGTGAAAATTGTATAGTCAATTAGAAAGGTAAATTTTCTTGTATTTGACAACAGTTATTTTTATTTCTTTTTTTACATGGAAGTCACCACTTATCAAGGCTCGGAGGCCACTCGGGGATAAGGGTTATTGCGTTTACAGTAATCAATGGGACAATACCGTAGTAATCGTTAGTAATGGAGATCTGATAAAGTGTCTTACTTAAGGACGTGGTTCATCAGGAACTTGTTTATGTTGGACTTGAAGACATCCAAGTTGTAGTCAGGTGGGAAACAGGCAAAAAGGAAGAGAGTTCCACAGGTGTGCATTTCTAAGAAAGAAGCTTTGTTCATGGAATCTACGTTTTGATTTAGGCACAGATAAAGAGTGGGGGAAATTACTGACAGTGGTTTCAGCTAGAGGTGTTTTTCGTGAAAGATTGGCGAGGGGGCAGAGATTGAAGCTAAGACGAGCACTTGCCATGGTAATAACAATAACACAACGACAGTTTACATTTAAACTTCTGCATATCAGTACAATCAGAGAAACAGATAGCAGGAAGGGGATTCCGATGCCCAGCTGTTCGAGGCAAGAAACAATTAGAATAGAAAGCTTTTTGGCAGTAAGCAACCTCAACAGTGAAAGCGTGTGATTTTGTTGTTAAGTGGGTTTGTTGTGATTATATACGTCGAGGGAGCACAAAAGCAACGAGTTTATCAGAGCACATACCATTAAAATACTTGGAAACAAGGACAGGGTGCAACATTCAACTGACCAAGAGGGGCAGGCTTGTGGTAGATGTACCAGTTCAGATGTGACAACAATACTCCCTGCATAAACGAATGGTGCCTGTTTCATTTTACCTCGGTCGAAGTTGACAACAAACTAGAGAGTCACATTCCTGGAGCAAACACTTGATCTCAATATGAAACACATAAATATTCGAAGATTCCATTAGAATTCGTCTTTACTTCTCAAACACTGAGTTAGGAAAAAAGATGAAAACATTTCTCTCTCTCAAATCGACTATTTGAAAATGTTATAGTATATATTTCTATGTGGTTTCTGGATTCCAGGACAAGAATAATCTAGTCTAGTTGCACCCAGCGTCGTCGTGTTACTTGAGGTAACACTATTCGGAGAAGATGTATTATTGCTCATAAAAGCAAGCATGAGTAAGCCATACAGAGGAGATGTTATTTGGTTTTCGAGTACTACGTAATTTTAAATATTCAGTTATAGTTTACTCGTAGAAAAAAGTATCCTTATGCTATGGTTATCCTTACAAACCCCTGTGCAGGTAGACCTTAGACTCGAGGAGAATATCTAGTAAGTATCCAAGTGCATTCCTGTGAATAATATCCACATTTATTTGTGAAATCTAATCCTATTTGCTCGAAATGATTGTCAGTGTGCGTCACTCAAGTTTCTCTCACGGGTGTCTAGCAGTTTATTTTAGATGAAAGTTAAAGTTCACACTACGTGGAAAATCTAATTTTCAAACTCTGTCTCTCCGAAACTAAAAGTCGCAGAGCGGCGCTAAGGACCTCAAATGATTGGAATTTTATAGACCGTTCTTTTATGCGTCTTTAGACATTTCAAATGTTTTTTTTAAAAATGGTCAAATATGAGTCTAAATCATAATTTAAGTATGAATAGGGGATCTTTTCGAATAAAAATTCTAGATTTGTTTTTAAATTAACACGACATCTGGTCAAATTTAGTTGCTAATATGCTTTGATATTGCTTATTCTCATAATGTTTACATATTTCAAGCGTGTTTTTTTTTCAAATCAACATGCATAACACAAAATGGATTTTAAATGAAATTGATTCCTTATTTATGAATATAGAGGCAAATCAACAATGTGTAGCATGCACAGAACTTTCTCCTGCTTTTATTTCAAGCATTATTATATATTATACTACCCGTCAGTGATACCCGGGACACTTTAGCTATCGTCTCTTCAGCACAATAGGTGATAATAATTTTTTTCAAAATTCGAGCATCCCTTCTTGCACTTTTTACCGACCAATATTGAGGCACTCGTTCTTTTTATAGATATAGTTATTAAGAATATGAATAGTATTATTATTAGTAGTAGTAACAGTAGTATATCAATAAAAGTAGGTGTAGTAATAATAAGTAAATACAATTTATAAAACTCACTCTGTCTGTCTATCCCCATATTTCCAACTCTATCTATCCCGAAACTAAGTCCCTAAGCAGTAATAGGAGCTTCAAATTATTGGGTTTTTATGGACCGTGTTTATGCGTATTTAACCGGTTAAAATTGTTTTCAAAAGGTAAAAAAATGAGCCAAAAGTGGAAAAGTCGTTATACATTTTGCACATTTATTTTAGCTTATATTTAATCAGCATGTACGTGTCACGTTGGTACAGTGCTAACGGCAGAAGTAGTGAATATGAAGTTTTGCGTCCAGCTGATGGCAGCCAAATACACTTTATTTTACTTTTATAATCACGACTATATACGTGAAATCTATACAAATTAAAATATAATATTTAAGCGTATTTTAAGGCCGGACAGAGCCGAGCGACCCACCGATAGTCGCTATATATAGCACTATTACTAATGTGATTCTTCAATTATTCTTGTGTTTATTGTAACGGTTGCAGTTCGATATATTTAGTGCAATTTTTTTACCAACTAGCATTTCAGCACGGCGTTGCCCGGGTATTTGAGGTATATGTTGAGCAGAAAAAAGTGGTAGTAGGAAGGCAGGCTCGAACCCGTACCGCAAAGGAGGGAAAGAACGGGGGAAAAACATATCGTCTTTGCTGTTACGACCACCGGCAAACCGGAAGTGACGTAGTTTTATATTAAGGCTAGACAATCGAAACGAGAGGATGACTTTCAAAAATATCAGCGAAAAAAAGCGATACCCCCTGTAGAAAAGTGTCCAGTTGAACGTGAAGATGTTAATATTTTTAGCCAATTTTTCGATATTTGTCGTCTGAAAGGTCGGCCTTAAAAACGATACTGATCTTGTAAACATCCGTCGCCTCTGTTGAAAGATTTAGGCAGACATTCAAACATACATACATACATACATACATACATACATAATACATACACACCTTTATATATTGGCAACTAAATATTTTCGACCCAAGCCGATTAAAAAGCTTGCCCTGTCTCTGAACGCCCTTTACGTCAAATTTCAAATGTTTAGAGCAGAAATTTTCTGAGTGATTTGGTAGAGAACGCAGAGATAATTTTTTTTTAACTTTGGCCCCTATAAAGCGCCCTTAAAATTTATTGTTTGGGACTCAAATCGCGTTATTTAGTTAGATCCATGTCCAAGGGATCTATATCTAAAATTTCAAGTGTTAAGACCCAAAATTGTCGGAGGAGTTTGGTAGAGTTCTCAAAAGTCAAATCCTTGAACTTTGATCCCTTAATAGCCAAATCTCTGCCGAAAACGTATTACAAAGATTTTTCCCAATCTCAGTATCCTGTATATCAAATTTCGAGTCTATAGACAGTAAATTCGAGTTCGTAGACTAAAGATCGACAGAGTTATTGCGTAGGGAAATGCACACAGACACACAGACAGACACACAGACACGTTCACTTTTATAGATATACAAGCATTTCAGCCCGGCGTTGCCCGGGTGTTTGGAGGTATATGCTGAGCAAAAAAAAAAGGTATTTTTTTTAAACTTTGACCCCTATTATGACCCCTTAACATTTATGGTTTAAGGCTCTAATCAAGTTATTAAGTTAGATCCATGTTCAAGGAACGTATATCTAAAATTTCAAGTGCGTAGACCCAAAATTGTCGGACGAGTTTGGTAGAGTTCTCAAAGGTCAAATCGTTGAACTTTTACCACTTAACAGCCAAATTTCTGACCGAAAACCGATCATATAGATTTTCTCAAATCTCAGTACACTGTATATTAAATTTCGAGTCTGTAGACTAAAAATTGATAGAGTTATTGCGAGGGAAAATGTACACAGACACACAGGCACACAGACACGTTCACTTTTATAGATATACTAGCATTTCAGCCCGGCGTTGCCCGGGTGTTTGGAGGTGTATGTTGAGCAAAAAAAAATAAAAGGGTAAATTTTTTAACGTTGACCCCTTTTATGATCCATTAACATTATTCTTTTGGGTTTAAATATAGTTATTAAGTTAGATCCATATCCAAGGAACCTATGTCTAAAATTTCAAGTGTTTAGACCCGAAATTGTCGGAGGAGTTTAGTAAAGTTCTCAAAAGTGAACTTGGGTCCCTTAATAGCAAAATTTCTGAACGAAAACGGATTACACATATTTTCCCAAATCTCAGTTCCCTGTATATCAAATTTCGAGTCTGTAGACTTAAAATTGACAGAGTTATTGTGTAGGGGAAATGTACACAGACACACAGACAGCCACGTTCACTTTTATAGATATACTAGCATTTCGGTCCATCATTTCCCGGGTTTTTGGAGGTGTATGCTGAGCAAAGAAAAAAAGAAGAAATATGGTCAATTTTTTAAACTTTGACACCTATTATTACGCCTTAACATTTACTGTTTAGGGCTCTAATAAAGTTATTAAGTTAGATTCATGTCCAAGGAACCTATATCTAAAAATTTAAGTTTTTAGAACTAAAATTGTCGGAGGAGTTTGATAGAGTTCTCAAAGGTCAAATCGTTGCACTTTTACCCCTTTTACCAAATTTCTGGCCGAAACCCAATCACATAGATTTTCCCAACTCTCAGTATCCTGTATATCAAATTTCGAGTCTGTAGACTGAAAAGGAAAATGTACACAGACACACATACAGACAGACACACACAGACATATTCACTTTTATAGGTAGATAGACTAGCATTTCAGCCCGGCGTTGCCCGGGTGTTTGGAGGTGTATGCTGAGCAAAAAAAAAAAAAAAAAAGAAAGAAAAAAAAAGGTCATTTTTTTAAACTTCGACCCTTATTATGATCTCTTAACCTTTATTGTTTTGGGCTGAAATATAGTTATTAAGTTTAATCTATATCCACGGGACCTGTATCTAAAATTTCGAGTGTTTAGACCCTACATTGTTGGAGGAGTTTGATAGTTCTCAAAGGTCAACTCGTTAAACTTTGACCCATTAAAAGCAAAATTTCTGGCCGAAAACCGATCACAAAGATTTTCCCAAATCTCAGTACCCTGTATATCAAATTTCGAGTTTGTAGACTAACGATTGACAGAGTTATTGCGTAGGGAAATGTACACAGACACACAGACACAGTCACATATATATATATATATATATATAGATAGATAGATAGATAGATAGATAGATAGATACTTTTGAATCCTGGCGTGTGTAGCATCTTTTTCGTTTTGTTGTTGTTCTTCTTATTCTTCTTAATCTTCTTAATCTTATTATCCTAATCAGTGTTAGTTTTATTAGTAACTGTACAACTTACGCTAGTACTTATAATATAATGCAGACTCCTTTTTGGAAATATACTTCATATCAAGGCGACTTGATGCCACATCTTATGCATTGCTTTCTTTAATCAGACTATATTTTGTAAAAAATAATTTTCCATCGCACCATTAACCGCCAATCAAGTCCATAAAGCTCAGAAATCTTCATTTTACAGCAAGTCAATAATATCCGGTGACATTTTAGATATGGTCCCATTCGTAAAATGCGTAAATCTGAATGGTCAGCACACTCAGAACATCCCACAACACCCTGTACCAACTAGTGAAAAAGTATAAAGAGTAATTAAGGCTTTGGTAAGGCGTATTGCTACCACAAAGGCCGAGGTGACTAATGATCGTTGCCAATAATAAATCAATGGTAAGCGATTATTGCGATAACGCAAATATGTATGCAGTAAGTATTAAATAGATGGAGTGTATTAAAATCCGGGACTGTTGCTATTCAGATTTGAGGGAACACTATCGGTTATTGTCAGTGAGTACTCATTAAGGACAGCTTAAAACGTGACTATGAGAATAGTGTAGCAAAAACTGTATCCACGTAAATTCTCATGTTTGTGATTGGAAACATTTTTAGTCCTGTCCCTGGGGCATTGTTATATTGTAAAATTGTGTGTGTGCGATTTAATTAATACTGAGTAGCAGGATGTTATTATATATACTTGCTCTAAACTCTGAAATATCCACAACATGAATATTTCTAGCGGTTTCTAGCCAGCCGACGTTCCGATCAGCAGGCCACTTTTTAAAAGGATATACAGTTCTTTCTTCCTCTGTTTAGGAAATTTATTTTTTTTGTTTTAGTACAGGGATAATTACTTGGAATCGGAAATCGATTTTTTTAATATCAGAGTTGATACTGCAATCGAAAAAATGTAAGGCTTATTTCCGAGACCAAACACGATTCTTTTCATTTTGTCTTAGCCAATAAGACAACACAACGTGTTCATTTATTAGCATATTGTTTACTTACATGTAAAACTTACAGACGCAGGTTAGGAATTACATTTCAAAATGAAACATAACTAATTTATTTTTTTACTAGCTAGAGCTATACACTAGTTCGACCCTATAAAATCTTAACGAAATTGCCGTTTACTTTATTTTCTATGTATGTAGGTACAGTTTACTGTTCTCTGTTTCACACTCATCTGTGAAAAGGCGCCAATGATATTATACAAATACTAGCAGAGTGACCCGTCGTTGCCCGGCATGAATCATGACTAACGAATATTTCTTACTCCTATATTTTTTTTATTGTAACTGATATCAGAGAAATTGCCAATTTTTTTCAATTAAATCGCTGATTTATTGGTTGAGTTGCATTAGGAAGCTCTCATGCCTCTCGCAGTGATTTAGTATATGAAATATTGTAGTGTACATTGCACTGTAGAGAATCCACTGTTAATTTTATAAAACTATGTATATATATATATATATATATATATATATATATATATATATATATATATATATATACAATGATGATCATATTTATTGGCACGGTAAAATAAAAGTTAAATTTTGTCTAATAAATTCTAAAAAAAGGATTAAATTAAAGAAAATAACAAAGTATATTATGTATTTTTAACTGGCCTTTCCGATGCAGCAATCGGATTTTAGAAAAAATAAATAACAAAGGAACAACAAACATAATTGCAAAAAACCCTTGTTCAAAATTATTGGCACGGCTTTGTTTTTCTTTTAGTATCAGTATAATATCAATCAATTTCCGGTTTACGTGCTTTCTGAACTTTTTTATAGCCATATTATGCTTGTTTAACGCTAATTCAGTGAATAATTTTTTTCAGATAATTTTTAGATAGCGATTTATTTAAACTATTATAAGTGACTAAATTATAATTTTCAATCGCCATGGTTAAAACTAAGGAACACAGCGAAGACGTCAGGAAGCTTGTTGTAGCATGCCATACCAATGGGGAGGGCTATGATAAGATTTCAAAGAAGCTAAACCTTCCCAAATCCACTGTTAGAGCCATAATAAACAAGTTCAAATCGCAAGGCCACGTTATGAGTTTAGAGGGTAGAGGGAGAAAAAGGATTCTTTCCCCAAGAGATGAACGGAAAATTGTTCGACAAGTAAAACAAAACCCAAGGATCTCTGTTGGGGAGATTGTTGATGAACAGAGCACCTCTGGAGTGAATGTATCTCGACATACAGTTGGTAGAGTTTTGAAGAGAGCTGGTTTAAAAGCATGTCGCCCGAGAAAGACTCCCTTATTGAAGCCTATGCACCTGAAAGCAAGGCTAGCCTTTGCAAAACGTCATATTGATAAAGATGTTGCATTCTGAAAACGTGTTCTATGGACTGACGAAACGAAAATAGAGTTATTTGGCCATAATAAAGTGTCTTATATTTACAGAAAATCTGGCGAAGCTTTCCTGCCTAAGAACACCATACCCACAGTGAAGCACGGTGGAGGCAGTTTGCTGTTTTGGGGATCCTTTGCTGCCTCTGGACCAGGGCGACTTGTAAAGGTCACAGGTATCATAAAAAAGGAAGATTATGTTAAAATATTGGATGAAAACCTGAAAGACTCTGCTAAAGAGCTCTCACTTGGTCGTCGTTGGTGGTTCATGCAAGATAATGACCCAAAGCATTCGGCTAAACTGACTAAGAAATGGCTTGAGGACAATCATATTAATGTTTTGGAGTGGCCATCACAAAGCCCAGACCTTAATCAAATTGAAAATCTATGGAGAACATTAAAATTGAGGGTAATGCAAAGGAAGCCTAAGAATCTTATTCAATTGGAGGATTATTATCAGGAAGAGTGGGCTAAAATTACTACTGAAGAGTGCAACAACTTGGTTGTAAACTATGAAAAGCGACTGAGGAAGGTAATCAAGGCCAAAGGCTATACAATTGATTATTAAATAAATCGTGCCAATAATTTTGAACAAGGGTTTTTTGCAATTATGTTTGTTGTTCCTTTGTTATTTATTTTTTCTAAAATCCGATTGCTGCATCGGAAAGGCCAGTTAAAAATACATAATATACTTTGTTATTTTCTTTAATTTAATCCCTTTTTTAGAATTTATTAGACAAAATTTAACTTTTATTTTACCGTGCCAATAAATATGATCATCACTGTATATATGTGGCCGGAATGAAAGTTTTAGGTGCAAAATCAAGTATCATACTTTTATTATACTCTAAGCATAAACATTCATTTTGAATACTTACGTTGTTTCTGGACTTAATGGTTGTGCGCTGATAACAGCTTGAATTTAAGTTTTAAATGAAAAAGTAATATATCATCATTCAATTGTACTATAAAACAGAAACATTCATATCGAACGCGCCCCTGTCATATCAAAAAACTTACTTTGTTTTTATATGTTGAGCCTTACGTCTATTTTTGAATAACACTTCTCAAATGCACTTGCGATGTTAGGCTGTGTATGGTGTTAAGTTTGGTGTTCATTCTTTCATCCTATTATTTCGATGATCGATTATCAATATTTATTGAATTCCGATATAAAACCTATTTAAGAACACCGCCAGCTACATAAAGTACCTTTGTGTAAAATTTCAGACAAATCGGCCGAGTTGTTTTTGAGTCCATAGGGAACGA
This sequence comes from Euprymna scolopes, assembly GCF_053919585.1. NCBI lineage: Eukaryota > Metazoa > Mollusca > Cephalopoda > Sepiida > Sepiolidae > Euprymna > Euprymna scolopes. The sequence goes on along the minus strand of NC_136489.1, from coordinate 16,835,530 downwards.
CCTTACACACGCACAGAGACAAATTCCTTTTATATAATAGTAGAGTATCTATCTAAAAATCACATGTGCTTAAATTTGGTCATGCATGGACTTTCTATTTTTATGTGGCTAATTCTTTTTATTCATGGGATTACGTTTATTATCACATGATGTTTTAATGAAAACAACATCCGACCAATTTTATTGAAATAAAAAATTAAGCAGATTTTGTTTAAAAAATGAAAAACATTGAAAAAAAAATCAATGTGCATTCCTTCGCACATGAAAATCAGGCCAAAATGGCGCAGATCCTTTTAACACAATCGCAAAATAAAGGGCTTAATTTCAGCACGATAATCCCTTCTAATCCAAATCTTGCGTCCATAATTTATTTAACTGTTGGAATTTAATGTTTTTATCGTATTTGTGTGGACCCTAAGGGCTGCCAATTGACTGCAAAAACGTTTTCAAGTAAAGCCTACATTTTAGTGATCCCGAATGAGGTGATGGGGATTGTTGAATCGCCGTTTTTAGAAGCCACTGACTCACGTGATGTTAAAATTTGTGTTGTTTATTTATGGGGCCATTTTCTTCATCAGATTACTGCATCAGCTGATTAATTAAATACCTTTGAAAGGGGCCGGATAGAATCAGGCCATATTTTAATGAAACAATTATGGTGAAAGATTCAGTAGATTTAAATAATAAAATGATAGATTGGAATTAATTTCATACTCGCTTTTAATTTGATATCGAAGTAAACCCATGACACGAAATAATAATAATAATAATAATAATAATAATAATAATAAGAAGAAGAAGAAGAAGAAGAAGAAGAACAACAACAACAACAATAATAATACCATCAAAACAACAGAATGGAAGCAGACACCATCAACGTAACCGAAATAAAAGAGATAATTGGAAAAGAATACCGTAGGAGAACAGGAAAACTCCTGGAAACCAAATTATATAGCAGACACCTAATAAAAGGAATAAATACATGGGTAGTATCACTAGTAAGGTACTCTGGATCGTTCATATGGGGAAGTAAAGAAGAACTGAGACAACTTGATCAGAAGACCAGGAAACTCATGATCATGCACAACGCATTACATTCGAAGTACGATGTTGACCGATTCTACGTAAAAGGGAAAGACGGCGGTAGGGGACTGGTTAATATAGAAGACTATAATCATAGCAGCGAGAGAGACGGAAAAAATCAACAAAACATAAAACAGAGAAACAAAGGATAAGAAAAGAATAGTAGGAAGAGAAACAACTAGACGAAAGATTCATAAGGATGACAAAAGATGAAAATAACGAAACACTGGGACATTGGATGCGGAAGAGACACATGGACCGGGAGACTGAGCCCCTAATGGCTGCAGCACAGGGAAGCACGATTAGAACCAACCACATCAAAGCAAAGATCGATAAAACAAAAGAAAACAACCACTGCAGACTCTGTGGACAAAGAGATGAGACGATAAACCATATAATAAGAGAATGTAGCGGACTGGACCAAAAGGAATACAAGAACAGACACGACCAAGTAAGAAGGGTAGTACACTGAGATTTATGCAAACAAATGCATCTCAAACGCACAGACAAGCGGTACAAACATAAGCCGGCAGCAGTACTTAAAAACGAGAATCAAAAAGTCCAATGGGACATGGACATACAAACTGATAAACCATTATAAGCAAGAAGACCCGATGTCGTAATAAGTAACAAGAGAGAGAAAATCCAGTCAGATCGTAGACTTTGCTGTTCCAGCTGACAACAGGGTGAATATCAAAGAAAAGAAGAAACGGGGCAAATACACAGAGCTAGCCAGAGAGCTGAAAGGGATATGGAAAATGAAGAAAATCAAAATCATACTTATAATAGTAGGAGCAATAGGAACAATCCCGAAAAAAACTTTGAAAAAAGAATAGGAGAAATTGGAATCAAAGGAATGACTGGAAAAATACAAAGAACAACAATCATGAAAACAGTTGAAATATTAAGAAAACCCCTTAAATGTGGAAACTCACACAAGAGCAACAAGTGCGGGCCAGACGAACTGCTGCAAAGCAAAACATAGAACACTACAAAGAACCAAGAACACTGAAACCGCATATCTATAAGTTCACTAACCCAACACTATCCCCATTTCCAGATCAGTGCCCCCCCCCAAAAAAAAAGAGCGATACCAAATAACCAAGTAGAGTCAAGGAGGAAGGAAAGACTGATAAACTGACCAGACCTCAGCCGAATAAGTGCAGAGAGAACTGGGACCCTGGGAAAGCTTATTGCCACTCAAATCCAAGCAAAGACCAATAGCTGCTGCCAACGAGAAATCTATGGCAAGCAGCTGTTGTGATAATATATATTTATTTGCAAATGTTATCGAAAGAGCTTCCAGGGAAAAACCACAGACTGTTTTCAGGGAAATATCTCTGAAGACCTGTGTGAAAGTTTCTTGTGAGCCAATAATAATAATAATAATAATAATAATAATAATAATAATAATAATTATTATTATTATTATTATTATTATTATTATTATTATTATTTTACAAAGAAGCGACCACATATCCAGGCCCGAAAGCCATTCACGGATTAGGGCTAATGAGTGTACATTGGTCAAGTGGAACACTTCGTTGTCATTGTTGGTGGTGGCAATTTGGAAAACTGGAATACTTAAAGAGATGACTCATCAAGAATTTATTCACTTTGGACTTGACGACAAATATATTTTAGTCAGTTGGAAAGTAAGAAAATGCAGGCGTGCAGGTCTAAGAACGAAGCTTTGTTAATGGAATCTACGTTTAAGTTTAGGCACAGATAAAAAGTGGGGGAAATTAGTGATAGTGTTTTCAGCTAAACGAGTGTTATTTTCGTGAAAGTCAGACCGGGTGGTCATTCTTTGTTATTAAGCATTATCCATACCTTCTCGTATTCATCAGATGATTTTTGTTGGCATTTGTTTCCCTGATATCTTTCTAGCAAGTAAATTACTTGAAAAGAAATTATAAAAAACATCGGGTATTTACGAAAAGGGAACATGAAATGTCTACCAACATCGTTAAGTGAAAGTGTTTCTGTGGGACGAGCTGATATAAAAAGATTAATCTTATTATGAATTTTCCTAATGTCTGTCTGTCTGTGTGTGGGTGACGCGGTTTATCTCAGCCTACCGGCAACCAACCCAGGTAGGTAAGGTACCGAAATGAAGCTTATGTCCCAGCTGATGTTTTAGTGATAGTTATATCCATGTTTGGTGCATGAAAATGCAAAAAAAAAAAAGAAAGAAAAATTAAAAAATGCAAAAAAAAATAACGATTTACTAAACAGCGTTTTATTACTGGATATTTTTCCGGTACAAGAAACCAAGTTTGCCCAGCTAGGCAAACTTGGTTTCTTGTTAATACAAATAGACAGAGGTAACCGCCCCCAGCAACTACACAAAAAAAGTTCGTCAAGGCTGTAAATAATAAAAAAAAGAATATAGCCATGACACGCATTGACAACACGAAAGCGTACGGTAGGCTCCATTAATCATGGACTATAGAATGCTTAAGGATATACAAAATACCACAGAAGATTACCAATGTGATTGAAAATGCAATAAAAACATAAAGACTTGAATTGACATTACATAACTGAAATAAATCTACGACTACTGTTCATCATAGCAATGATAATCCTTAATAATGCTCTGAGAAAGTGTCAATCCCAATACAAGTTTACTAATTCAGACCAAAAAATATACAACCTTATGTATATGGATGACCTTAAACATTTTGCAAGCAATAATCATGAAACTAGAGACGTTAATGAAGAGAACAAGAATCTTTAGTCAGAATATACGAACATAATTCGGTATTGAAAAATGTGAACTGTTAGTAATATTATGGGAAAAAACTAAAACGAACAGAAAGTATGGGACTACTTAACCAGACGAAGATGATACCTAAATACATGTGAGAGTTTTGAAAACGAACTATCAACGCAACAGAAATAAATCAGGAAATTGAAATGGAATACTTAAGGAGAACAAGACAATGAGAACTTAAAATATAGAGTAGAAACCTAATAAAAGAGATGAATAAGGTGATAGTATTGATAGTATCCTCAAGACCTTTATAGGATGAACTAGAAAAACTAAGTGATTTAGGCCAGAATACCAGAGAACTTGTTACCATGTACAATGCACCACGCCCAAGATATGATGCTGACTTACTTTACGTGATGAGGATGGTAAAGGAAGAAAGCCGGTCTGTATAGAAGACTGTGTTAATGACAAAAAAACATGAGAAAAATACATGACGTAGGACACAGAAAGTCTGACCATCGCAGTGAAAGACACTAGAAAAATGACAAGGAGAGAGAACAGAAAGTAATTGAAAAAAAAGAGAAGGAACAGTTACACTGACGATTCATTAGGACAAAAAGTGATGTGATTAATAGAAACATTTGGAAACATCTACGAAAAGGAAACCTAAATAGACGAACTAAATCCCTAATAATTGCTGAACACGATAAAACAATTAGAAGCAGCTACATGAAAGCAAAAATCGACAAAACACAAACACATATATCTGGGGAGAGATAAACCACAAGTGTTGAGATTGTCGGACTGACTTCCTCATCTTGGTTGTTATAGTCACAACGTTTCGCCCGTTTTTCCCTCCGGCCTTCATCAAGTGTTTTGTATCGAACTGGGGAACCGTTTGTTAGGAGTCTCGAACCCAACCCTTTATTATTATTACGGGGTACCGTGTTCGGACTCCAGCTAGGCTCTGGGACATAGTTGCTGATTCTCTGTTTTGAATATTACTTTTCACTGCCTTCGTTCAGGATTGAACTCAGCATCTTTGGGTAACTGTAAACTTTGATACAACGTCCAGGACCACTCGACCATAAGTCACTAGGAGTAAATAAAGGGTTAGGTTCGAGACTCCTAATAAACGGTTCCCCAGTTCGATACAAAAAAAAAAAAACTGATGAAGGGCGGAGGGCAAAACGGCCGAAACGTTGTAACTATAACAACCAAGATGAGGAAGTCAGTCCGACAATCTCAATAAATGAAAGCATCTCATCTCAAAAATACAGACAATTACTATAAACCACAAGATTTGATCATTAGTACTCTCCGAAATTGCGTTAGAAACATGTGTATCTATTCACCAAAATAAGAACTAATACTTTCAGGCTTGGAAGATGATGTGTGCCCAGAAACTATCCTAGATTTACGCTGTTGTTTGTTTTCTGTGCTTTATATGTCGAGTCATCAAAAACTACGTAAATGGCCTATTTAAAAAGTAATTCATCTCATTCGCAAGGCGAAATAATGTGACAGCAGGTACATAAGTAATTTCTGATATTATATGCATATAATGTATAACATTAATATACACATATAAGAATGTACAACGTAATCACGTTAACTCACAGGCTCCCGTTAGACAACCGAAGTTAAGCAATATTGAGTCTGCTCTATACTAAAAGGAATGGGTATTTGGGAATTCCAGTTGCTGTGTGCTCTCTCCGTTTATCTCAGCATTGTTTCCAGTAGTTCTGGACTCCTTGCCACTGGACACGAGCAGAGTTGATTCAGAAGATGCTGGATTTCGCAACCCTTACCTCACAGTTACACGCGCAGCTATCAGTACATGGAATATCGATTTCCTCTTGAAACTGAACAAAGTCGTAAATAGGAATATATATATATATATATATATATATATATATATATATATATAGAGAGAGAGAGAGAGAGAGAGAGAGATTCCTAAGGTAAAACAAAACAATCGACAATTAAACATAAAACGAATATTTATTAACGAATAAAAAGTAATAAAAGTACCAGAAGTATTCTGATAACTTTACTTATGTCATTAATAAAGTCGCATATGAGTATAATATATTTGATATTATATTATTATATTATCATGTCTTGTGTTAGTATTTTATCATCTTTATATTATTCTCATCTTCCTTATTAATGTATATCATTACTAGTATTTACCAACATTATATAAGTTTTAAAATTCAAATTTAACATTTATATTAAACTAGCGGGGGTACCCGGCGTTGCCCGGGTGTTTGTAGGTGTGTGTGGTGTTAAATAAAAAGAAACCGGGGGGGGGGTAGGATCGAACCCGAAGCCCTGAGGCGAAGTTTGAAAATAAAATCAGCCAGCCAGAATGAGTTAGTGAAAGATGTTTGAATTTATTTAAGTAAGAACAAAATTGACAGGTGCGCGCCCGGAAGTCGTCGAGCGTGACGACGACGACGACGACGACGACGACGACGAGGACGACGACTACGATGACGACGACGACCATGTTTGTTTGTTATAAGCGAAGTAAAAAAAGAAAACAACGTTTTAATTAAGCGGGCGAGGGGGTAATCAAAACATCGAAAAAAACACACAAAAAAGGCAAACGAACGATGAAAACAGAAAAACGAACACGTGAAAAATGGCTTAAATACGTCTGTTTCGATATTAAAATTTTTAAATGGGTGGGTACCCGGGTTTTTTTGGTGTGTGGTCGGGTGTGGATAAGCGAAGTAAAAAAAACCCCAGAAAAACGAACGTTACGTGAAAAATGGTTTAAATAACACTGGTTAAATATTTAAATTTAAAAATCGAAAAAAAAAGATATCTCATACCACGATTCGAACCCAAAACGTTTAGATTAGGAACAAACGGGTTAATCAACTGATCTAACGCGACGTACATGTCATTTGTTCAGTTTTTCAACTATTTAAAGTAAATCAGGTCATGACGTCATTTGGCGCATGCGTAGAACCGCTTGTCGTCCCGAGAAGACCGTTTTTGTTGACCCCCCCATGTCGAAAATTGTCGATTTCGGGTGAGAAAATGAACGTTTTTGGCCAATTTTTCGATATTTTTCGAGCGAAGGATGATGCTTAGATATAATACCGAGTTTGTGAATTTTCATCGTGTCTGTCGAAAGTGTTTAGCAGACATACAAACATACACACATACATACATATATTTTCGCGTTTATATATATATAGATGATATCCTTTATTATTCTATATATATTATTATCTACGCCTCCATTCAGTTTAAAGAGGAAAAAGATACCCGATGTAAGATAGCTAGGAACATCTTTGCAATTATGAAATCATTTCTCTCTGATAAGAGTTGTGGTTGATGCGCAAAAATCTGAAACTCACAGCATTAATGCTGGAGTCCCTCAGGGATCAATTCTGAGCATAACTCTCTTTCTGATCTACATCAATGATCTCCCAAATCACATTCTAAAATAATTTGTTGACATTTATGCTGACGACATTACCATCTATGGCAAAGGCCGTAAACAATCAAGTTCTCTCTAATTCTCTCTCTCTGATCTTGAGCAAGTGGTGCAATGGGGAAAGAGGTGATTGGTCAATTTTAATTCATCTAAGACCAAACTTCTATCCTTCCATCATTAATGCTCTGATTCTGTCTGGCATCAATTGAAATGAATTGCTCTTATCTTGAGGAGGTTCCATGTTTTGACAAACTTCTGGGCTTGCCCTTTATTCCTGCTCTGAGATAGAACACCTACATCAAATACGTTGCAAGAGCTGCTAGGAAAATGGTGGGATCATTTTACCGTTCCAGTAAATATCTCACTGCTGCTGCAATTCTCTACATGTATAAGGGCCAAGTACGTCCACATCTGGTCAGGAGCTGCTAGAGGTAGCTTATCCTGCCTTGACATAGTTCAAAATAGACTTCGTAGCTTAGTGGGGGATGCTCTTTTCTCTTCCCTGGGACCTCAGACGTCGAGAGCCTGCCTCTGTTTTATCGTTATTTTCTTGGTAAGTGCTCATCTGAGCTCTAATCTATGGCCTGATTTTCACGAAAAACACTCCTCTAGTAGAAACCACTATCAATAATTTCCTCCACATTTTATCTGTGCCTAAACCTAAGCATACATCCCAGGAATAAAGTGTGTTTCATAGAACTGCACGCCTGTCGAACGCTGATCCGTTTCCTGCTTACCAACTGGCTACAATATCCAAGTCCAACGTAAACAAATTCTTGATGAGCCATCCACTAAAGTAATCCAATTTATCAATTTTCCACTACTATCGATGACTGACACGTTTTCCCTGACCATTGTACACTCATAAACACTTATCCTCGAGTGGCTCTCATGCCTTTATAAGTGGTAACTCATTAAAAAAAATACTAAATCTATTTTAAATACCAAATCCATTTTCCCTCTCTCTCTCTCTCTCTCTCTCTCTCTCTCTCTCTCTCTCTCTCATTTCCTGTTTTTTTTTGCGTTTCTAAATTGCTTTTATTCGTTTCGTTTTTGTTTTGTATTATTATAATTGGATATTTTACTTTTTATTTCTCATCCTTTAATTTGCTTTTTTCTTTTTCTTATACTTTATTATATGTATACACTTAAACTATTAAGCTATCATTTTATTTTTCAATTATTTCTGTTTTCATGTAATTCGCTTTCTTTTTTTTTTAAAGCAAGATCACCTGAGTAGCTGTTTTATTATCCTAATAAGACGAAACATTAGCGATATTAAACTGTTTATTTAAATGTTTATACAGCGTATACAATGCTCTATTTATTTTTGGCGCTTTTATATTAACCTCGTAAAATTTATTAGCTTTTATTTTTCAGTTTCTATATTTTAACTTGGAATAATCATATACACATACATATATATATATATATACATATATATGTGTGTATAATTACTTCATTTACTCACACAAAATTAATATACGAAAGTATATATTTATGCGTAAACTTTAAGTATTTACTTCAAAAGTGCTCAATACGTAGGTAGAGCTAGTTAGTAATTTATAAAATATATATGTATATAGATAAATAGATAGATATAATATGTCTACATATGTGTATGATTACTACAGCTTATGCCTGACGAATTATCACGAGAATGAAACGCGGACTATTCTGTGTACCTTAATTGCCATATATATTTTCATAACTTACTATATATATATATATATATATATATATATATACATATATATATATATATACATATATATATGTATATATATATATATATATATATATTAGAAATATAAATATTGGAAAATAGAAAGATATATTAGAACGTTATTACATTATCTTGCTAATAAGGATGAAAATGATTACAATAAGTGAAACGTAAATGAGGGGAGAAACCTCTATATTCAATGGCATTTCGAAGTCAGATGCTTCTCATCAGAAGAGAAAAGCTGAAATTGTAATTGCTCCAATCTTTATCTTTCTTTATACACAGGCACACACACACACACACACAAACACACACACATATATACATAAATATATATATATATATATATATAAATAAATAAACAAGATAAATATTTCTCTCTATATAATTCATTGATATTATATATGTTCAGTATTTATCATTTTTTCATTTTCTTTTAATCATTTTGCATTAGTCCACAACTTGAAAACACTCAATTATAGAATTAAAAAAAATATTTGTGTAACAAATCCACCTTATCGAATCGAGATAGACGCTGAATGTTGTTACCGACAGCTTTTTTTTTTTCTTATGACGAGCTGTGTTAAACAAAAGTCCATAGCAACACGGCAAGCAATTATATATCTGCGTGTACTGGGATAAGTATACCAAACCACTTCCCTCATTCTACTTAAGCGTTATAAGCGCTAAGTAAGATGGGAAGAGAGGGGAGGTGGGCACCTAGTGATTAGTTTCCACTTGTTATATATATAAACATGATCGAATTGTATGCAGAGGTGGGACGACTGGGCATAGGACGTCGGGTGTATGGGAATGACCAAAATCGACTAAATTAATTCTAATAATTCTCGATTGTTAAATGTCAGAGGTTTTATTTGATACGCATTAACGTGGTAATCGTTCATCCGGATACGACTTAACAATTGATATATATATATATATATATATATATATATATATATATATATATATATATATATATATATATGTGTGTGTGGGGGGGGTAATGTTTAATGTATCCACATAACATG
>NC_136489.1:16795514-16823014 GCF_053919585.1 Euprymna scolopes | reverse complement strand
AATAAGGCACATTGCCACTTTGAGGTAGGAGCTACTATCATAAGCTACAGAAGTACTATGTTGGGAGTTGGGCAGCAAGATGTCGGTTCACATTACACTTGAACTTCTGCATGTTAGTACAGCTAGGGAAGCAGGGACCCGGAAGGGAATTCCAGAGTCTAGGGGTTCTGGGGAACAAACTACTGGAGTAGAAAACTCTCTTACATCTAGGGATCTCTACTGTGAAGGGGTGTGATTTAGCTGCTTTTCGAGTTTGTTAGGTGTATTTATGTCGAGGGGGCAAGAGTGCTTGCAGTTCGTCGGAGCATTCACCGTTAAAATATTTGTAGAACAGGAGGAGGGATGCAACATTTCGTCGATGAGACTGAGCATGAAGCTTACATGACAGTTCAGGACCTATCGGGTTGATGACTCTCTTTTGAACCTTGTCTAGGAGCGAGAGACAAGTAGCAGATGCACCAGCACAAATATGACAACAATACTCCATAGATGGGCGAATGATATCCTTATAGAGGTGCAGATGTCATTTATGAATATTAGGAATAATAGAGTTCCAAGGATAGACCCTTAAGGCACTCCTGCATTTATATCATATTGTTTAGATGTACGACCGTCGAGGGCAACCTGGATTTTTCTCTTATCTAAGAAGGATTTAATTATGTAAAGTATTCTTTCAGTGGTGCGGGATGATCTGATTTTCCTGAGAAGCCCTTCATGCCATACCCTGCCAAAAGCGTTAGATATATCTAGAACTACCGCTCTACCTTCCCCTGCTTTGTCCAGTGAATGGTACATACGTTCAGAGATTACAGTTAGGATGTCTGCTGTGGAACAGGCTTGCCTAAATCCATATATATATATATATATATATATATATATATATATATATATATATATATATACTAGCATAGGTGCCCGGTGTTTCCCGGGTATTTGGAGATGTATGTTGAGCAAAAAAATAAAGTGGTACATTTTTTTAAATGGATCCCTATTATGACCCCTTAAACTTTATTGTTTTGGGCTAAAATTAAGTTATTAATTTATATTCCTGTCCAATGAATCTATATCTAAAATTTCACGTGTTTAGACCGTAAATTGTCTGAGGAGTTTGGTAGAGTTCTCAAAGATCACACTGTTGAAGTTTGACCCATTAATCGCGAAATTTCTAGCCGAAAACCAATCACATCGATATATATATATATATATATATATATATATATATATATATATATACTCTTTATTCATTTTTACATAAGCAGTAATATGTTGGTACGCAGTCATAAGCATGTTTCGCGCACCTAGTTACCAGTAACTAGAGATCTCTGCAGATAGTACTACTTATATGAACGCAAAGACTACAATGGAAATATCAGGTCTTATTTGTCACAGAGAGTTAATATGAAGACGGTTCCGTCAAATGTGAAAAAGAAGATTTGATTGTATGTAAATAAGACTCAATAAGGGCGCGGATTATGATGTAAAAACTAATATAGAATATACTCTGCTCTACTTTGGTATTGAGCATTCTTTTATTTACCTTGTCAAACTTTATTCTTTAGTTAACCTCTAGAAAGCAATAACTTAAGATCATATATGTATATATATATATATATATAAATTGTATATATATATGCATACATATGTATATATATATGTATATTGTATATATGTATATATATGTATATTGTATATATATATGTGTATATTGTATATATCCATATATATATGTGTGTATTGTATATATATATATATATATATATATATATATATACGCATAAGTATATTAATTGAAATATTAGGAATAAGATTCATATATAATTATATTGTATCATCAGAACCATAAGAAAAACCTTAAGGGGAAAATTAAGTAAACTATCTCTTAAAGCCATGCTTCTAAAAAGACATTAGATGTTAAGCTGTTTAAGAGTGTTAACTTTAGTCAAAATCTGACGATTCATTCTCTAATCGGATCTATTCTATAATCGATTTTCAATACTTCTCGGGCAATTCCGATACAAAACCTATTTCAGGTCACTCTCATACATTAAGTTCATTTTTATGAAAGTTCGAATAAATCGACCCATCCTTATCAGAGTCCGTAAAGAACGAACTCACACAGTAACAACATGCCTGGTAGATATAAACATATATGTAACTGTTATCTTACGCTACATTCTATACTCTTCTACATTCTGTACTCTTCTAGCTCTATAATTTTTATTAGATACTTTTATATTATTTATCATCTATAGATTACCTACTAGTACGGTTATTCTCTCGTAAAAATCACTTTCCAAGATGCCGACCGAATTTCAATAATTAGGATAATAATAATAATAATAATAATAATAATAATAATAATAATAATAATAATAATAATAATAATAATAATATACCGCTACTACTACTGCTAATAATAATAATAACAAAAATAATAATTATAATAACAATAATAATGATGACAATAATAATAATAATAATAATGATAATAATGATAATAATAATAATAATAATAATAATAATAATGATGATGATGATAATAATAATAATAATAATAATAATAATGATGATGATGATAATAATAATAATAATAATAATAATAATAATAATGATGATAATAATAATAATAATAATAATAATAATAATAATAATGATAATAATAATAATAATAATAATAATAATGATGATGATGATAATAATAACAATAATAATAATAATAATAATAATAATAACAATAATAATAATAATAATAATAATAATAATAATAATAACAATAATAATAATAATAATAATAATAATAATAATAATAATAATAATAATAATAATAATAATAATGATAATAATAATAATAATAATAATAATAATAATAATAATAATAATGATGATGATGATAATAATAACAATAATAATAATAATAATAATAATAATAACAATAATAATAATAATAATAATAATAATAATAATAATAATAATAATAATAATAATAATAACAATAATAATAATAATAATAATAATAATAACAATAATAATAATAATAATAATAATAACAATAATAATAATAATAATAATAATAATAATAATAATAATAATAATAATAATAATAATAATAATACCTTGGAATTTCCATGAGCAGAACTTGTGGAAATTCCACGGTAGTAGAAACAGTTTTAAAACACATAAATAAAAGGAACAAAAAAGTAAAATAAAACAACGAATTTAAAACAATGAACCTATGAAAGCTAAAAAAAAATTGATTAAAAAAATTAAAAATTTTTATTGAAAAACTTTTAGACACACCACGTTGTTTTGTTTTGTTTTTTCAGATAAAATGAAAAAAAAAAGAATACTTTTTTTAAACTTATTATCCGGGATTAGTTTTCAATTATAACGTTCTACTAAATGTAACACCATCTCTCTCACGTGACCGGTGAGTATTGCCGTATAAAAAACGGTGTTAGGGTGCATTTTTACTTTCTTTCCAATTCGATGAAGACTGTTACAAGTGTTCGAGTATGCAGAAAATGAATATCAGAGTCACATGCGATTTTTTCGCGTCGCAAAACTTTGCAAAAATATTCAATTCAAACAAAAAAATAAATACAGAGTTTAATTTGTATAATTGCATTAAAAATAAAACCATGTTTTTTTTGTTTATGAGTAAAAATCCGACATTTCAACGGGTCATTTGATACCAAGAATATTTACTCATACATTTTTCCGACACAGGAATAGAACATTACTTACATGTCATTTTTTGAAGCGGAATATGTAATGGCGTGTCCACAAGAGGTTTTGCCTGCCACATTATTTTACCTTTAACACATTATTTTACCTTTAACACATCATTTTACATTTAACACATTATTTTCCGTAAAATTTTGCAAAAAATCTATTCTTGGAGTGGCTATTTCAATTTGTTACCAAACTCTTAAAAAATAATATTTGTTTTTACAATTAATTATAGTTGTTTTTGTTTAAAAAATAAGACTACTACTACTACTACTATTAATAATAAGAAGAAGGATACCACTACTACTAATAACAATAATGATAGCAACAACAACAACAATAATAATAATAATAATAATAATAATAATGATAATAATAATAATAATAATGATAATAATAATCGTAGACTTTGCTGTCCCAGCTGACCACAGGTTGAGTATGAAAGAAAAGGAGACACGAAACAAATACACAGAACTAGCCAGAGAGTTAAAAGGGATTTTGATGATGAAGAAAATCAAAATAGTACCGATAATAGTAGGAGCACTAGGAACAATTCCAAAAAACCTGGAAAAAAGAATGGCAGAAATTGGAATCAGAGGAATTGCTACAAAAATTCGCCTAACGATAAGGCAAAACGGCTTGAATACGGAGAATAACACAAGACAATATAACGAAGAAGCGTTACAGGGAATGAAGAATGCCGAAGCTGCAGAACTACATGCTCTACACCCCCCTCATGCATCCCCCCATTGTTTCATCACCGTTCCCCAAATACAAAAGTGATACCAAAGAGCCAAGAAGATTCAAGGAGGATGGAAAAAACGAGGAGGGATCACTGACCAGACCTACGCTGGACAAGTGTGAAGAGAACTTAGATCGTAGGGAGTCTTAGTGCCACTCAAATTCGAGTATAAACCAATGGCCACTGCCAGCGAGAAATCAATGCTAAACGGCTGTTGCGATAATGCAAATTTATTTGCAAATGCTATCGAAGGAGGAGAAGAGAGCTGGACGCCTGGGGAGACTTGTTGTCACTCAGCTTCCAGAGAACACAACAGGTCTCCAATCAGGTCGTTTGTTGAATTGTGCTAAAGCTCCATGTGAGCCAATAATAATAATAATAATAATAATAATAATAATAATAATAATAATAATAATAAAAATAATAATAACAATAATAATAATAACAATAATAACAATAACAATGATACTAATAACAATAATAATAACAATAACAAAAAAAAAAAAAAAAAAAAAAAATAATAATAATAATAATAATAATAATAATAAACATTTTATCCAAGTCCGACTGGTAACGAAACTCGAACTTACAGTTTTAACGCTTTTCTATTTAACTTTAATTAAATTAAAAATTAGCAAATTACACTCAAAAACTGAACCATCATGTCGGAAAATTAAAAATGACGATAGCAGATTTTTACATAAAAATCTTAAAATTGTAACACTGCACACGTAGATCCAACACATTGTAGCAGTTTCTTTATGCAATAACTATATTTATTTCCTCATTCCCTCGCTACTGGTGTGTTCTCACGAATGGCAAGATATCACCTAACGTGATATCACCTACGTTACTAACCTAATCGTCTTCTCTCGCGTGCTCTCTCTTCCTTTTATATTTTTTCATTTCCTTATCGTGACGTCATTTGACACGCGGCTTGGTATTTGCATATCGCCGCCATACGCGCTTTGTTAATCAATCGCTAATGACGTCAGGAAATAATACTTAGAAATAATAGTTAGAAATAATAGTTAGAAATCCAAAAGTAAATTTTCTGGTGTTTAGTACCAGTTATTCGTAATATATTTCCGGCATTTTATAGTTATTATTATTAACTATTATACTATTTTGTATATTGTCGTTTAGCGTTATATAAAAGCTGAATGTCTGTGTGTGTGTCTGGTCAGGAATAGGCTCCTATTTGATTGACTATTATAGAAAACTGATCGTATATAATGATAGAAGATGTATCGAGACACAGGAATGGATATGTTTGATCTGGCAGAACGGTGGTTCATTAAAATTGTGGGGTCTGCGTTCGCGCCTAGTTCACAAAGTATGGAAATAAAAAAATTGAAAATAAAGAAAAAAACGTATACAAGTGTTTTTGATAGAGATGTACATACTAATAATAATAATAATTTGATAAGTATATTTTAATTAAATGGGGGATAGTATAATAAAATTGTGGGGTCTGCGTTCGCGCCTGGCCTCCATAGAATGGAAATAGGCATACACTTTAATAAAGATTTTTCATATCTATCTGCGTAAGTATAATTTGATAATTATGTCTCAGTTTGAAGAAATATGGTATAATAAAAGTATGGGGTGTTCGTTCGCGCCTGACCTCCATAGAATGGAAATATGTTACAAAGTTTAACAAGTTTATTTTTTTTTATATAGATCCACAGAATATTGAGATAAGTGTTTCAGTGTGAACAGATATTGTTTGTATAATAAATTATGGGGTTTATCTATTTTATTTTTACTTTCATCATATTTTACTTTGGTTTTGATACTCTCAAATTCGAAGCTATCTCTTTACAACCCTTCCTTTTCATAACCTATCATACTTTCTTAAATGAGAGTCCATTTTCTTCAGGCTGTTTTTGAACCCAGTCAACGACGGGCACTTTTGCTAGTATATGTATATATATATATATATATATATATATATATATATATATATATATATATATATGATTAATGTATATACACATGTGATTTAAATATGTTAGCTGCCTTCAATAAATTTCCAGATGTTTTTGTACAGGTATATACAATTGTCATATACTCTTGCAAATTCAGTATGATATAGCTATATACATCTTATGAGATGACTGACCAATTTTTATGAGTTCAGGTTTAGATGAATAGCTACAGCAAGAATTGGAATACACCCCACGAAAGCCTGATTATCACAGCTGATGAATTTCAAAAATGCAATCTAGACGTGAGGACACTTTAGGAGTACGATATGCAGTAATTTTGTGCTTTAACTTTGGAAAAATGGCAGAGAAACACATGGAATGCTTCAGACTGCTTTTGGGCTATCTTGCATGAAATTAGAAATCCAAAAGTAAATTTTCTGGTGTTTAGTTCCAGTTATTTGTTATAAATTTCCTGCATTTTATGGTTTTATTACGAACTGTTATCTTGCATATTGTCGTCTAGTGTTTTCTCCCAGCACATAAAACTAAAGACGACCATGGGTGCGTGAATGAGTATCTATTCCACATCTGTGAAAGCAAAAAAAAAAAAATCAGTTTTAAATATTACCTATCATGGTATTTCTTATATAAAAAGAACTCCATTTGTGCTATGCATTAATACTTTACGAACACACTGTACTCTAACATAAATACTGATTCTCAATATTTCAGATTTCAAACGATCTTTGCAAATATTAAACTAATATCCGTATAAATCGCCATAATACAAAAATGATCAGCAAGGGTGAATGATTTAATAATGTGGGTGTTCTCGTCGTAGTACTGATAGCCAATGCACTGCGGACGGGAGGAGTACATAGGGGTGGGGTTATAGTGTCTGATCTCATAATTGGGATGAATGCACAACGGCGGCGACGGGAGGCGAGATACTGGCGTTGGTGGCCTAAATAATCCGCGAGGATGAAGATGAGCAATGCACACAATTTCAAACGTTTTGATTGGGCATGACGATATACTAATTCACTGAGGGATGATGAAGAGGTCGGCCTCTGTTGCCGAGGATGGTAACTGGAATAAATTGCTGCTATTTTTGTGACGGATTAAGCAATTTTAGTAAACTGTTATTAGTGTTGCTACGGAAAAATGCTTTTTTTTTCTTTTTTCTTTCTTACTATTTGTTGGGTGTAGCGTAATCTGTATTGGTTGTGTAGATAACTACTTTACAAGTTCCGAGTAGAGATGAAATAAAAAAGAATAAGCAAAATTATTTATATATTCCTCAAAGATTAGACTTTATCTCCAAATTTTCTCTTGGTGATTGATTTAACAAAAAATAATACAGAAGTACGCACGCACTGTAGACTTCTCTTCAATTATCTTATGATTTTGTTCAAGCTGTGGGCATAATATCAATATATTGTGTGCCGAATATCAGAAATTAATCGCTGATTTTAACCGTTTTTTTTTTTAATTCTATTGTTTGCATGACTTTCGTTCTTGTTCAATGCGATATATTTACAATGTAGTTTTTTTTAAATTGTAATCACTGCCGGTCGTAACAACTTTCTATCATTGTCGTTAAATGTCGGTAAATGGCGGCTATGGCCGATGTGTTTTATGTTCGAATTCTGTGTAAAGCAAAGGATACCATATTCTTCGTTCTATTCAATACTGATTTGCTGGGGTTGTGTAGGTATTGCATCCTAATATGTTTTTTTTTAACTTTTGCTGAATAGGACGTACTGTCCAATGATGGAGTACTGTTGCCACATCTGGGCAGGAGCTGCTAGAAGCAGCTTATTCTGTCTTGACAGAGTTAAAAATAGACATCGTAGGTTAGTGGGGGATGCCCTTTTCTCTTCCCTGCAAACTCTTTCCCGCAGAAGAGACGTTAGGAGCCTGTCTCTGCTTAATCTTTATTTCCATGGAAAGTGCTCGTCCGAAATCCCATCTATGGTTCCCCCTCACCAAGCGTTCACGAAAAACACTCGTCTAACTTAAACCACTGTCAATAATTGTTCCCACTCTTTATCTGTGCCTATACCGAAACGTAAATTCCATGAACAGCGTTTCTTTCTTAGAACTTCACGCCGGTGGAACTGTCTTCCGTTTTCCTGTTTTACAGCTGACTATAATTTGGTTGTCTTCAAGTCCTATGTAAACAAATTCTTGATGATCCGTCATCTTAAATAATCCAATTTACAAAACTTCCTTTATCATCGAGTAGCCTCCGGGCTTTGATAAGTGGTCACTCCTCTATAAAAAAAGAATAGCACCTGTATTATATTTTCCGTATGATGATTAAGTAAAAAATAGAGTGGATACGAAAGTTATTGTCGATTACATTGATAGGTGCCTTCGTGTTAAGCCTGGATTTATAAAAAATACGTGATTATTTCAGCACGGTTCGTATTCTGCACATTACCAATTTGTAAATTGATGATATTATGAAGACAATCCAGAATTTAACTGATTCTTATATGCATTAACATAAAACAGCCGGGTATATCGTAATAGACAAATTGTTGTCAAAGTTCCGATTATTTATTTTTCATTATAAACTCTACGTATATATAGTATTTACGTATAGTATTTACGTATAGTATTAACGCATAGTATTTACGTATATTATTTACGTATAGTATTTAAGTATATGAATGTATTGATTATTACACATATATACTCATTTCGGATGGAGTTTTGCAAATAATAAAATAGATAAATTTATTGATTTTTGGCTTTATTTTTTATAATAACAATACATTTATTGCGAACAATTTGTTAAACTAATTTTAGACTTAAAGAAATTAGCATTTGTTTTTTTTATCTTTAATAATACGCACAATTACGTTCTATGCATAAATGTGGAAACCTGTCAATAATCGATCTGAACATCTAGTTTATATTACATGATTGATATCAGAATTAATTTATGCAATTTGTTTTCAGCATTTTACTGTTTTGATGTCATGTTTTTAGGAAAATATGTAAGGAATTTTAAATAAATGTTGACAATAAAGTTATAGTTCTGAAAATCTCTTTATATAATCTATTTGTTGTACTGTAAACACGTTCACAACAGAAGAAGGCGAAGAAGCAGAAGAAGAGTTCAGAAGAAAGTCGAAAACATGAAAATCGGACAACCTTGCTCTATTCGTCTTGCTTTGTATGTATGTCATTTTTGCAAGCGTTATTAAGTCACCGAAGTCAGTGACTGTTCTTAAAAAAAGACGAATAATGAAAAGAAGACTATGGCGACGAAGATCAAACCGAAGACAAAAAGAAACTCATGACGAAGGATAAAAGACTGAAATGAGTTAAACATGGCTTGTTGGTGACGCTCAAGGAAACTATTTGTAGGCTAGTTAAAACCAATTTCTTTATGTACTTACCGGCGTTAAAGAAAGTGATTTACTCGGCGAAAATCAACAGTTTTATAGTGTCTCTATAAAAGTAACTTATAGCTCTGTCTGTATTGTTCGCAGTGAAGAGACTGAAAGTCTGCATTGTATTGCTATGTGTGATAAGCAAAGGTTTCTATGTTTTTTGTCGAAGTTATATTGAAATTTAGCTTAATCGTTCGAAACGTGTTAGAAAATGCAACTTTTTTAAACCGTGAAACGAATCTGAGTAGCAAATCAAAGAGGTTAAAGACGAATAACGGAAACGACATGGAACGTCTATTATTTTCATAATACGAAACGATAAAACGAATTAATCATAGAGGCGTGTAATGACTGGACCCTATGAAATATTGGTGTTAACTAGAATAAAGGAGGACATATCAATGGTGGAGAAAATATCTTGCTACCACCTCAAACAATGACTTGTTTGGGAAAGCTATTCTACTCAGAATAATGGTAGGTATTTAGTAAATTTAATCAAATCGATTATAAATAACCACACTACACACATTACCTATTGACAGGTGGAATGAGTATTTTAAATAAATGTGAAGCGCTAGTATTTATTTCTCTATCATGTCTTTTGAGAGTCGGGAAATCTTGACTTCGTTTTATACATTACAGAAATAATATAGTATTCCTAACACAAATCAGATTCTATCAGAAAGTATGTTCCACCTTCTCTAAGCAATGCTGATTATGGTAACAGCGCTAATTTTGAAAGTCCACCAAACTAAATCACAGTTAGAGGATAATTACTGTTCCATTTTTACGCAAAATTTTATAGTTAAAGAAATTTAATGGAACACTCATATAAATGTGTAATTTGGCCCTGAGTATGACCTTAAAATATATCCGATGGTGAGGCAGGAGCTTGCGGGCTTTGGGGAGTGTTGAGCAACCCCTTAATTGCAATTGCTTCCAGGTCCACTCTAAACCGGAGTGGTAGTACCTGTTACGGTCCCAACTATGTGTTAATTAGAAACCGATTTGAAAAAAAATAAACAAAAGAAAACAAATATATTTTGTTAAAATTTTTTTCAAAATCACTGGATTCCGCATTAAATAATCTGAAAATGGTTGATATGCCGTAAACCAAAAACAACCAACCAACAACATGTGTAATTTCGTATAGGGATTAACTGTTACCTGCAAGAAAAGAGCACTTTATTTCTGAGAATTCGATTGAAGAAAAATGAAACAATATATATATATATATATATATATATATATATATATTATCATATAAAGCTGAATGTGTGTGTGTGTGTCTGGCCACAAATAGGCTCCTATATGGTTGACTTTTAAAAAAAAATCCTGACTACATATAATGATAGAAGATGTATCGAGACACAGCAATGTGTATGTTTGATCTGGCAGAACGGTGGTTCATAAAAATAGCGAGGTCTGCATTCGCGCCTGGGCCACAAAGTGTGGAAATAAAAAATTTTAAAATTAAAAAAAAACGTTTACAACGGTTTTTGATATTGATGTACATAAGAATATTTTATAAGTATGTTTTAACTTAAAAAGGGATGGTGTATTAAAATTGTGGGGTATGCGTTCGCGCCTGGCCTCCATAGAATGGGGATAGGCACAAAGTTTAATTAATACTTTTCATATCTATCTGCGTAAATATACTTTGATAATTATGTTTCAGTTTGAAGAAATATGGTATAATAAAATTATGGAGTGTTCGTTCACGCCTGACCTCCATAGAATGAAAATATGTCACAAAGTTTAACAAGGTTTTTTAATATAGATCCAGAGAATATTGTGATAAGTTTTTCAGTGTGAACAGGTATGGTCTAATAAATCATGGTGTTTATCTATTTTTACTTTCATCATATTTTGCTTTGGTTTTGATACCCCAAAATTCGAAGCTATCTTTTTACAACCCTTCCTTTTCATAACCTATCATACTTTCATAAATCAGAGTCCATTTTCCGTAGGCTGTTTTTGAACCCAGTCAACGACGGGTATTTTTGCTAATATATATATATATATATATATATATATATATATATATATATATATATATATATATATATATGTGTGTGTGTGTGTGTGTGTGTGTGTGTATATATATATATATATATATATATATATATATATATATATATATATTAAGTTTTTTCCAGGTCAAGGCGCTTTGTGACTTTCATTGAACTTAGCTTATTCATTGAACTTTTGAATAGTCAAGTCGCTGCCTGATGATATCTGTTGTTTGATTGAAACAAGTGGCTATTTGTAGCAGCGGGATGTGAGCATGTTTATATAACAATAAACAAGTATATATATATATATATATATATATATATATATATATGCAAATATTATTAGTGTATATACAGATATGGTTTAAATATGCTAGGTGTCTTCAATAAGTTTCCAGTTTTTGTGCAAGTAGATACAATTGTCATATACACTTGCAAATTCAGTATGTTATTGCTATACATCTTATGATTGACCGATTTTTATGATTTCAGGTTTAAAGCAGCAGTTATAACATGAAGTTGAATAAACCCTACCAAAGCCTGATGGTCACAGCTGATGAATTTAAAAAAATACAATCTAGACATGAGGACACGATATGCAATAAAATTATGCTTTAACCTGGGAAACATGGCAGAGAAACCTATTCAATGCGTCACGCCGCTTTTGGGCTATCTTGCATGAAGATAGCACCCGTTCAAGGTAGACAAGCTGGCTGTAAACGATGATGAGAGGTGTGAGTAGATTAAGAAAGTTAGAACACCAGAGTTCATTGGCTAAATAATGAATTTCGTATATAAGGAACGTCATGTGCCTGTAGAGAAAATAAGTGCACAGTTTAACGTAAATGTAGAAACTGTACACACATTTATTGGCGAGAAACTGAAGATGCAGTAGATTTGCATGAAGTTTGTTCCAAAACTGCTCTGATAAGATCAGTCGTTTTACCAAGATGGGCATAAAGCAAGTTCCTCACCCGCCCTATCGTCCATACCTTTCTCCTTGTAAGTTCTCCTTATATCGTAAGCCCAATGAAAATGTTAGAGGCTGCCGTTTATGTGTGTATTATCAATAAAATGCCCATACGATAAAAGTTTGGAAATTTATTTAATGCACATCGTATGTTTATATATATATATATATATATATATATATATATATATATATATATATATATATATATATATATATATATACTAGCATTTCAGCCCGGCGTTGCCCGGATGTTTGGAGGTGTATGCTGAGCAAAAAAAAAAAAGAGTAATTTTTTTTTTAATTTGACCCCACTTATGACCCCTTAAAATTTATAGTTTCGGGCTCAAATCACTTTATTAAATTAGATCCAGGTTCAAGGAACCTATATCTAAAATTTCAAGTGTCTAGACCCAAAATTGTCGGAGGAGTTTGGTAGAGTTCTTAAAGGTCAAATCGTTGAAATTTGACCCCTTAACATCCAAATTTCTGGCTGACACCCGTCACATCGATTTTCCCAAATCTCAGTACCCGGTATTTCAAATTTCGAGTCTATAGACTAAAAATTGACAGAGTTATTGCGTAGGGAAATGTACACAGACAGACAGACAGACACGTTCACTTTTATATATATATATATATATAATATTTATATGTATATATATATATATACATATATATATATACATATGTGTGTGTATGTGTGTGTGCGTGTGGGTGCTTTTGTGTGTGTGTCTGTGTGCTTGTGTGTATGACTACATATATACACACATGTGCGTACATGATTATATACGCTGTGTATGAATACACATATATATGTGTGTGTGTATGATTTTATATATGTATGTATATATATAAATAATTTTATATATATATACATACATATATAAGTATATATATACATGTATATATTTATATATATATATGTATTTATATATACATATATATTTATTTATATGTATGGATATAGAAAGAAAAAGACAAAATGAGGGAGAAACTGTAAGAAAAGAGTAGAACCTGATATTAATTATTGATAAATGAAGCAAGTATGTTTCATCTATACACTCATGGGCACGATAGATGGTTATTATGTACTTTAGAGTACGTTTATGTTAGGGCGTAATGTCTTATATACTTTCACACTCTAACGGTTTTTATGTTTTTATGAAAAGGAGATTGAAATTGCATATTTGAATTTAGTGTTAATTATAATTGCCAACAATAATGCCATCTCTTCTAATGTTTCCCAGATCCCTTTGGAAGTGATTAACTAACGTTATTGAAGGTTACTATTGCTTACAAATGATTCACAGTTAAATAAAACGTACGATAATATTAGATACATTGATGTGATCAGCCATATGATAGAGAAAATGTTCGAATAATTAAATTGATAAGTTAGTATTTAGTTAGTTTATAACACCAAATAACAACATATATACTGAAGATATAGGAGTAATAGTATTTTGAGGGATTTACAAAGATGTATATTAAATCTATATTATCAATGTATGATACACTATCGACTTAATATATAGAAGCTGTTAAGTGTCGAACAAAGATGGCGGTAGTAAATCAAATCGGCGAGGAACCAATACAGTTACGATTCCGATTGTTAAGTAATTCCTATTAACAAAGATGGCGGCGTAGAATCAATGCAGTCTCGATTCAGTCGTTTCGAGACTGATTGAATCTAAAATTTGACATTTTTATAATATCTTTTGAAGCTTCTGTCTGGTTGATTGTTATAACTGTGGTTATAAAAACGATCGTCGAAATCAATAAAGTCATACCCTCATTATAAGTAGAGATGCTCTGCTTGCTTCTTCGGCGGCTTGGAGACTGGTTAGTGCACTCGCAAAGGATCCGTTCTTAACACTCAGCCTGATGGACTGATGTACACCGCTTGGCTATTACCCACGACGTCCACACTCCCAGGCCTTACTACTCGGCTTTCGGGTTGGGAAAATTTATTGCTTGTCGCCTGAGGAAATGCCCACGGGGATGCCTAGACAATTTTTGTTGAGGCAAAAATGATCCTCCTTTAGGGGAGCTTGCCTATTCTCCAACTTCCGACCTTGTGTCGCATTTTGGTACGGTGGACACCAAACAAATATCTACTCTCATTATAAATCAACAACATTTTAACAGAAGCAATACTATTTGCCCGGTTTTAGAGAGACATACACCAAGTGACTTTTATCAATCTATTATATAATAGCGAATCTAGACATGGAATAATGTTGGTTGATAGATTTAAAGAGACCGATATAAATTTCCATCAGTAGTAGATATAAATCGCATTTCCAAATTACTTTTCTTGCATTGATATTCTTCTGCTTTATTCCTGCTTTCCTTTAACCACGTCACAGAACATTTTTCTATACGTCACCGCGATTTTACACAATTGAAATCCTCCATTCATCGTTCTTCACTGAAGTATTGTGTCATCGTACAAAATATAGACGAATATCACAGATGAGAAAAGTTTATAACAAAGCAACACCGAAATAGCCGATTTTTCTAGTTCTCATTATTCTCCCATCTTGAAAAGCGAATTGGTTCGTTTTTTATTGTTCGTAATAATTGCACAAAATTTACTTTATTCTTGTCGCATAAATTGACGCTTGCAAACGTTTAGAGCGCGTGGAATTTAATCTACAGATTATAGTAGTATTAGTTGCAATAATAATAATAATAATAATAATAATAATAATAATAATAATAATAATAATAATAACAAGCGGTAGGAGTGAGTCTGTTTCGCTTTCCAAAAAAAGGTGGGAAATATAAGACAGACAAAAGAATTGTAAATTGCTTTTCAGTACGGAATTTCAATTTGATTCTTTTCACTTATAATAAGTGTTGAACATGTTTACTGTTCTTTTCCTTTTCTTAAATAAATTACCTATTCATGTACAATGGTGGATGCTAATAAAATGAAAACAACTTAAAATACGTATTAACACATTTTAATAATAATAATAATAATAATAATAATAATAAGAAGAAGAAGAAGAAGAAGAATAACCATAATGATAATAATAATAATAATAATAAGAAGAAGAATAACTATAATGATAATAATAATAATAATAAGAAGAAGAAGAATAACTATAATGATAATAATAATTACGATAATGATAATGATAATAATAATAATAAGAAGAAGAATAACTATAATGATAATAATAATAACGATAATGATAATAATAATAATAATAATAATAATAATAATAATAATAATAATAATAATAATAATAATAATTCTGATTTCGTTTATGAACGTCTCTCTGGAAAGGGATGGGATTCATTTCCAGAGGATTTCCATTAATCCTGGCATCAAACCAGAAGCTTCAAAGATCAAGGGTTTTCCTAAGGATGTTGGTGGTACCTATAATTGCAGAGGGTTGAAGGTCACCTAAAACATCGATGATTTGTAGTTTTTTCAATTGCCCTTCCAGACGACTTGATACTACTCCTACTTTACCAACTACGACCGGGATTATTTGTGTTTTAACCCCGTGTATACACCTTATCTCCAAGGCTAATGGAGCATAATTGCTCCACTTCTCATTCTCTTTCTCTCTCACATTCCTTTCCCAAGGTACTGAAAAGTCTACAATCTGCCAGTTTTTTTTTAACCTTGTCAATGACGACCAAATCCGTTCGATTATGTTCCAATTGCTTGGTCGTTATGACACTTTTATACCACCATACCTCTACTTTGCCATTCTCACTTGTTCTCACTTCATCAGGCACCTCCTCAAACCATTTTCCAGCACACTTCACCCCAACCCTCTTACACACCTCCCAATATATCCGGAGTCCCATGCGATCGTGTCGGTACTCTCTCTGGGCCAGTCCACTATACCCTGATGCAAGGTGCGCAATTTACTCTGGGGTCTTACCACAAATTCGCCATTCTGCAGCAATTTCCTCTCCTAGAACGACTTTTTTGAACAATCGTATTCCTAATGCCTGATCTTGTACTGCAAAACAAAAGCTTCAGTACTCTTAGCAAGACACCCAGCTCTAAGCCATTGCCATGATCTTTCATCAGCCACTTCTGCTATATCCTGGAAGAACCTTCCATGCATTTTCTTCCTAGCCAGTTTCTATGCCCTTTCTCTATCCATACGTTTCACATAATCAGCCTTGATCTCACATACTTCCACTTCATTGGCCACAACCTTAAGCATCCACTCCCCACTTCTAACCACATGCTCCTTCAACGACATCTCCTCGGTTTTAACACAATCTTTTACACTTTTCAATCCTCTCCCACCATCTTTCCTCTTTTGATACAGCCTTGCTACGCTACTGCAAATGTGAAATATACCAAACATTGCTAAAACTTTTCTTTTAATCTATGTTATTTAACATATTTGATTAGTTTTAATATAAGTTACTGGCCACATATGTGTTTTAATTCGTGTAATTTAAAATAGTTTCATCTTAATTATTTTTATTTTCATTTTCATTTTTACAATATTTCTGTTTATTTTATTCATATTATTTGATATACTTGTTTTGTTTTTATGTTTTTAAAATATATGCTTTGTTTTAATTTTTAGTAATGATATATAGGTTTGATTTTAATTCATATTTAAAAAAATAAATTTTTGTTTTAATTATGTAATTAATACATTTGTCTTGTTTATTCATGGTATTTTTTGTATTTTATTTTTTACATCCAGGATTTCTATATATTTGTAATGTTTTCATTCGTGTTAATATATATTTGTTCATTTATTAATGTTATTTTCATGTAATTTAAAATATTTGTTTTGTTTTGACCTATGCTATTCATGTAGTTGTGTCATGATAATTTATGGTCATAAATACTTGTTTTGTATTAATTTATGTGACTTTATATACTTATTTTGTTTTTATTGATGATTTTTAATATTTTTTGTTTTAGTTTATGTTATTGTAATTATTAGTTTTGTTTTAATTCATGTAAATAAAATAATTTATGTTATTTAATGTGTCTTAATTCATCTTATTTAATATGTTTCTTTCCTTTTATGTTTTTTAAAATAATTTTTGTTTTTATTTATATGATTTAAAATATTTTATTTTAATTTATTTTTTTTAATGCATAGTTTCGGTTTCATAATTGTAATTGAATATATCCATTTTGTTTTAATTCGTGCTTTTTAAAAATATTTGTTTGTATTAGTTTATGTTATTTTAAATATTTTTTTAATTTTTTATGTATGTTGTTAATGTATTCTTTTGTTAATTCTTTTATTATGGATATTTTTACTTTATGTTATTTTAATCATTAGTCTTTTAATGCATGTAAGTTACCATTTCCTTTGTTTTTTTATTTTTTATATTGGTTATTTTGTTTGAATTTTTGGTATTAAAATATTTGTATTTCTGTCATTTAAAAAAAATTGGAAGAACTAATACAAAGCAAAACAGCGAACAAACGTAAAAAAGTAGAATAAAATGGTGTAAAAGAGGGAAAAATGTTGAGGTAGAACGCGAAAAATCGAGGCTAAGGCGGAAAAATAACCGTTTAGGTTTAAGTTATTTTTTAAATGTTTATTCTTGTTATTTTATATATTAATTTTATTGATTCGAGTTATTTAGAGTTTCTTTCGTTTTTATTAATTCTATTTTAACAGGCAAACGGAAGAGAGTTCCACAGTCGTGCACTTCTGAGAAACAAGCTCTGTTCATGGAATCTACGTTTGGATTTAAGCACAGATAAAGAGTAGGGAAAAGTATTGACAGTGGTTTAAGAAAGACTGGTGTTTATTGTAAATGATTGGCGAGGGGGGACAGGGATTGGAGCTCAGACGAGCACTTCCCATGGAAATAACGATAAAACAAAGACAGGCTTGAAACGTCTCTTTTGCGGGAGAGAGGTGACATGGAAGGGAAAAGGGCATCCCCCACTAAGCAACGAAAATTTTATACTCTATTAAGGCAGGGTAGGCTGCTTCTAGCAGCTCCTGCCTAGAATTGCATGAGTACTGGAATATCTTCTGGAGCGGTAGAAGGACCCCGTCATTTTCGCAGCGACTGTGGCAACAGACTTGATGTATGTGTTCCACTTCAGATCAGGGGTAAAGGTCAAATCAAAAGCTTGTCAAAACATGAAGTCTCCCCAAGACGAGAGCCATCCATTTCAATTGATGCCTGATGGGGATCAGAGCGTTCATGATTTAAAGATAGAAGCTTGGTTTTAGATGCATTAAAATAACCAACGACCTCTTCCCCCACTGTACCACTTGCTCAAGTTCAGAGGAGAGAAATTCAAAAAGAACTTTGTCATTAACGGCCTTTGATGTGTTGCCATCGATGATCGTGTCATCAGCATAGATGTCAACGAATGATTTAAGTATGTGTTTTGGGATATCATTGAAATAGATTAGGAAGAGACTTAGGTCCAGGATAGATCCCTGAGGGACTCAGCATTAATACTGTGGGCCTCTGATTTCTGCCCATCAACCACTATTCTTATGAGCCTATCAGAGAGAAACGATTTAATACTTGAGTAAATATTTCCAGTGATACCATAGCTGGAAATTTTGTGACGTATGCCCTTATGCCATACCTTACCGAAGAGCAATTCCCCTAGAAATGAAGTCTTTGTCATGAGATTCACTAATCCTATGAGATATAACCTTTAGCACATCTGCTGTAGGTCTAATAGAACAGAAAACATATTGCGTGTCACTAAGAAGGTTATTTCTGCTGATAAGGTTGACTACTTCTCTATTTAATATGGATTCCAGCAGCTTACTCATGACACACAGGAGACTTACTGGGTTGTACCGAGAGGGAGATGACTTATCAGCTGAATTCTTAAATACAGGGCATACTGATGAGGTTTTCCAGGGTGTGTGAAAGCACATGTTAAGGCAACGCTTAAACAGTTTTGTACGTATGTGAGCAAGCTCTGGTTGAAGCTTTTTTAACACTCTAATTGGAATGCTGTCAGGGTCAGTTGCTTTACTGCAATCAAGGTTCTTGATTAGCTTGGCGACCTCATTTGTATGTTGCATAGCGTGTTGTCTGTTATAAAGGAAATACAGGGAGTTGATGGCCTTCATCACATAAGCTGCAAAGTTCTTGGCAAATAGTTTTGCCTTGTCTGATGCTGACGATAGGCTCTCAAGTCCATTAATGATGGTTGGGATAGAACTCACGCTTCTGTTACGGATCATGTCTGCTATTTGCCAAAACTGGTGGGAACCAAGCCGCTGCTATGCTAGTTTTGATTTAACAGACTGAACATATAGCTATCTTGCATTTTTATTACTCTTTTACAGTGATTGCTGGCGTTCTGAAAGCAGCTTTAGTCTCAGTGCATCTATTACGTTGGTAGCTATGGAAAAAGTGATTTCTGTGCGCGATGGCAGCAGCACATTCTGGTGAGAAGCATGCCTGGCTGTTAGGTTTTTGTTGGAGAGTTTTGGATGTTACGAATAGGTATATGCCTACAATTAACCAGGTCTGATACTATAGACGACCCAATCTTTTTAAACATGAAATGCAGATGTAGATCAGATATGAATGTACGGAAGCTATCCCAGTCAGCCATAGAGTATCGATATAGAGTCCGACGGAGAGGTACGTATGAACACGTATTACATTTCATTTTTATCTTAACTGACACAACGGAGTGGTCGGAGGATCACAGAGGAGATAGAACGGAACATGAACATAGCTCAGGGGAAGTTGTGAGAAAAAAAAGTCTAAAAGGCTTGCATACTGAGTAGTATCGGGCACACGGGTGGGTTAATGAACAATCTGAATGAGGTTATAGGCAATGACAAAATCATGACAAAACATCCCCTCATCATCTGTCTTGTTTGAGTGGGTCAGCCATTCCACATCATGGACATTGAAGTCACCGCAACTGTGAATGTTAGCCGAAAGAGGTTCAGTAAGGTTGTGGTTAATTTTCTCAGATATACTCTTAAAGATAGTAGCCCCGCTGTTATGGGGGCGATAGAGGGCAAATATAAATGTGGTGGGTTAAGCAAGTGCAACCCGGAAGCACATAAAAGGTAAATTACGGTCTTCTCTACAGATATCACTACCACACGGAAAGCCATCTTCAATGTACGCACATATTCAATGCCCATGGCGATCTTGGGGGGTCAGATTTAGATTTTAAGTTAGAGTATCCTTTAATGACAAACTTTTCTAGGGAAGTAGTCGGCCCTATGCTAGTTTCGCTTGTAAAGGATATGTCCAATTTCGTCTTCTGTAATTGGGTATCAACCTCTTGAAGTTTGGAACGTAGACCCCTGATGAAGGAGACATGGGTGTAGGGGTCTACATTGGAGGGTTGGGAACTAGGTTTATTCGTGTTTTTTCTGGAGATATTTAATGTTGAGGTTTTGGGGATTTGTCAAACAGGTCGACAGACTTGGTTAGAGCCGAGAGGAAATATTTTGTAGCACATGATAAGGTAAAGTCGTAAAAATTACCCATTAGTATGGCATCGAGATGCCCCAACAGAAATTACTGCATGGTCCAGAATCCATTCATCAAATGACAATACAGCAGCCCCTGTATTTAGCACCTGCTGATAGGACAGCCTCCTTAGTGGTTAATCCAACGTTCGGGCCCCCTGACTATCAGGCGGATAACGCCAACTCAGATGAAACGTTTACTTCCAACACCCTTACTAGTGACATGGCCATAAGGATATAAATAGAAACAGAAAATTTACGACATCTCAGGCTACTTTTTACGAAGTACTACTTACCTGGAAAGCAGCTTCTTCTTCACCCTTTGCCAGAAAAATCACTCATTGGAAATGAGGACTGAGGGACAAAAAAGGAGAAGCAAGAGTTACTGGAGCTGCCGATAACACATTCACCGTGCATAATCTAATCTTCATTTAAAAACAAAAATGAAAAGGTAAAAGACAAAAGCAGTCTCGCCTCCCATATCAATGCGTGGATGTTTTTGGCTTTTTCTACCTAAAATTAGATTATTCCAACTTTGTCTTTTATCCATTACGATAATGGAATTTTTATCGATTTGTGAACTCGGGTAATTTTGTATTCATTTAGATTTGAAGAACTCGTTTTAAAACTGGTTCAAGAGTAATACCATTTTGGTTACGTATTAAGTTAAGACTAGTTAAAAATAATGCATACTGTAGAGAACAAGCCGCGTTACTAGTGCAGTTTTAATTTGAAAAATTCTCGTTTTCATGGTTGACTTTTTGCGTTTTAAATATAAGGAAACACTATTTTTTAATAATATCATATTTGACAAAATATATACATCTGTTTGATTTTAATTCATGTATTCATATATGTTGTGTTTTTATTGATGTTGTTTAAAATATTTGATTGTTTTTAACGTTTGTTGTTTACATGGTTTGTTTAGTTTTTAGTTATTTTTTTTAATATACTATTTGTTTAATATAAGTTTTTAAATTTAATTTTCTTTTAATTCATGTAATTCTACACATTTTTCTGTCAGTTTAAATTAGTGTTATTTAAAATATTATATTTGTTTATTCATGTTATTAAAAATATTATTTTTTTAATTGATCAAATTTGAAATATATTTCGTTTTATTTCATGTTATTGCTTGTGGTTTAAATTTATGTCATTTACAATACTGGTTTTGCTTTTATCTATGCTATTAAAATATTTTGTAATTCATGTTATTTGAAATATTTTTTGTTTGAATTAATGTTTTTCAAAATGTATGTTTGCGTTAAATTCATGTTACTGAATGCATTTGTTTTATTTTATTTTGTGTTATTTAAAATATTTGTTTCATTTTCTTTTATGTTATTTCAAATATATTTTTCAATTCATGTTATTTAAAATAATTGTTTTACTCATGTTTTTAAAACTAGTTTTAGTTTAAATTTATGTTATGTAACATATTTTATTGATGTTATTAAAAGTTTTATTTTGTTTTATTTCATGTTATTTCTTAGGTTTTCTTTTAATTTATGTTATTCCATGTATTTGTTTTGTTTTTCTTTTTTTTTCTTATTAATTTTTTTTTTTGGTTGCTATATTTCTTTAATTTGTATTCACGTGTTTCAAAATCATTGTCTTGTTTTAATTTATTAATTTATTATATTTATTTTGTTTTTATTAATGTTATTCAACATTTTATTTTATCTATGTTGTTTGAAACAGTTGTTCTGTTTTATTTGTGTTGTTTGTAATATTTGTTTTCTTTTATTTATGGTATTTAACATTTTTCTTTTTGATATATGTTATGTGAAATACTTTACGGTTTTGACTTACTTTTTACAAATATTTTTATAATTCGTCGATTTAATATAATTGTTTTATTTGTGCCATTTAATATAATTTTTATTTTTATGTAATTTCAAATATTATTTTTTATTCCTGTTCTTTTAAATATATATTTTGTTTAAATTTGTGTTATTTAGATAATATTTTTGTTCTAAATCATTTTTTAATATTTGTTTTGCTTAAATTACGTTATTAACAAATTGTTTTCTTTAATGTATGTTATTTAATATATTGTTTTTGTGTGTTTATAAATTTATTTTATTTCATATTATTTTAAATTATTATTTTAAATATTTGTTTTTGTTTAATTCATGTGATTTTATATATGTATCTTATTTTTAATTATCTTAAAATTAATTTATCTGTGTCGTTACATTACAAACGTCTCGGACCCCACCATATCCAGCGCCGCCACAAAGGAACAAACAAACAAGTGAACGATACAAAAATCTGACCGGCATTTTTTTTCCCAGTACAAATGAAATGCATTTATTCGTGGTTCTTCCAAAACAATGTATTTAATTATATTTCCAAAGTCTTATCGCACACACATTGGCCTTTTAAAAGTGTCTGTCTCCTCGCCACCTTGTGTCGCCCCAACCAGCGATTTATCGCCAATCATTCACACGTCCATCTAGCCTGGTATAACTTACTACTCCTCTTTAGCACGTGTATTTTTCTCTCCTTTACTTCTGATGCAAGCTCGCACGTTACTTGTTAGTTTGCAAACGTACATTAGCGGCTGCTGATAAGTTTTCTTGATACTCAGCTATCATCCGACTGCAGTAGATATTTTCGCACGCACTCATACGCGCTCTGTGGCATATTTTATATTATAACAGATTTGTTCATAAAATATGAAAAGGATAGCATGGTGCTTGGAAATAGCAATGCTTTTGAACGGATACAGCCGATTTTCTGGATACCAACAGAGAAGACCTCCGATAATATCATCTGGCGTGTCGAAAGGCAGATTATGTTCCTGGTTTAACTCACGGTTCTTAATGATAGAAACAACGATGATGCAATGATTCCTAAGGATAGGACATATGGTCATATTTTAAGACCGTATGTATTTGTTGATAAATTTATTTGATGGTGATTAAGTAATTTCTTTGCGTAGAACACATTTATTATATCGATGTTGCATAAAATGAGTTGAATCAGCTATGGCCGTAATAGAATTTAACTGAAGAAAAATTATGTGAGCTAAATTGAGTAAACATATCAGTAACACACAAACCAGGCACATTAGATCATATATCATTGAGACTTGTCTTTGTTGTGTCAACCATGATCGGGGAGAAGTCATTGTATACTTAATAAATAGAACGTATTCTGGATTGGATTTTTAATCCCTAAAGAAATTTCACTTAGAACTAATTATTCTTTAGAATTTAAACCGGTTAAACCACAGGTCTTAATCCCTATGAGAGCTTATAAATGTTGCTACCTTTCCTGTATGCCTTGCAATATTCCGATCTCGATGTCTAGAGAGTGAAACCAATATTTCAGTGTATTATACTATATAAGGTCTTAGTTTCGACAATACTTTTCTATGCGTTTAGAAACCAATATATTATATTTCAATTTCTGTGTTAAATTGATGGATACCAGACGCCATTATAATCTTAACTATGAAATTATACTAGGAATTTATATATCTTAAGAACATGTTTTAGCAATAGCAAATTTACTGAAAGCAGTCAACTAGGGTTTACGTAACAGTCGCATCTTTCTCTCCTTTGAGCACGCCCAGATTTGATGTTTATAAATTTGTCATTACCGCATAAAATATATATATATATATATATATATATATATATATATAAACAACATTTATATATATTGTATATAAAAGAGCAAATAGTTAATAAAACATGTTTAAAAACACTTTGAAAAAGAGTTAAAAACATATTTATTCTGAAAAGGAAACACTTAATAAGTGGATAGTACTTAATCCGCGGAGTTTAGAAGAAATATTTTCCTTTTCACCAGAGTGTAGGAATTAGCAAAATACGGGATCGGATTTTGCATACAAAAGTATTTGATGAAACTGCAAGTAAGTCAAATATCTTACTTGATAACAAACAGTGAAGAAGAGGCAATTTGGTGAAGAAAAAGGTGAGTACACGTGAATGGATAGTCTGATGAAAGTTAAAGTATCTAATGACGATAAAATCCAAAAATGTAATTCCAAATTTTTTTTCTCTTTTTCTTCACTGATCTGTCTTAATTACATTTTGTCTCGGCAGCCGTGTCAAACGCATATCTTATTTTTCTTTTATTAATATTATTGGAAATTTTCCCCCTTTCCTTGTACATATTTGTGAATTATTCCATGGATTTCGGCCTTTTGGATTATTTTGGACCATCTTCCAATTACGTGATTTCCTTGGATTTTACTTGTGCGAATGGAAATTCAATTAACTTTCTTGGATTTACATTTTCGGACTTTACCGTCATTGGATAATTTACCTTTCACCACACTATCCATTCACGCCCCTTTTCTTCACCCTATTCCCTTTGCTTCACTTTTTTTTGTTTTCAAGTAAGATCTTGGACTTACTTGCAGTTTCATCAAATACTTTTGTATGCAAAATCCGATCCTGCATTTTGCTAATTCCTACCCTCTTATGAGAAGGAAAGTATTTCTTCGAAACTCCGCGGATTAAGGACTGTCCAGTTATTAAGTGTTTCCTTTTAAGATTAAATATTTTTTATCTCATTTTTCAAAGGTTTTTTTAACATTTTTTTAAATAACTATTTACTCCATCTCCTATTTCTTTTTATCGAGCTTTTACATCTGGTTGAGATTAGTTTATAAATATTAATTCGTTAATATTTATAATATACTTTAGCTTTACCGTCTTTGATCGTTTTGGTAAATTTAATTGTAATTTTTATTTTATATATATATATATATATATATATATATATATGTATATGTATATTTTTTAATATATAAAGATGATTCTCTATCTGCCTCCTACCCATTTCTTACTCTCCTTTTCTCTCGATTTATTTCTCCTCCTCTTTTTGTGGCTTCTTAATATTTTTTCCTCTTCTGTGTTCTTCTCTCTCTTTTTCCTTTTCTTCTCTTTTCTTACCATTCTCTTTTACAATTTCAATTTTAATTGCTATCTTTTGAATCTTCACTTCAACACTTCCATTTTCCTCATCTGTTACATTAAAAAAAAGGTTTTATAAAAAAACTGGAATTTTACTTCGCATTTCTTATTTATTTTTTTGGGGGGGGGCTTAATTTACTCTGGGCATCTATAATTCTGTTTTCTCGTGTCTTATGGATTACCAATAAATTTTAAATGGACTTAATTTTTATTTATCCTGTTCTGGATTTTACATTATCCATTGGATTTTTGCCATGTCCTTTTTCTATCTTTTCCCGTTTCCTGTTTCCTTTATCTCTTTGAATCTCCATAAATTTTCACTAACCGTTTTAATAACTTTTTGTAGTTTCATTTAATTCATTAAGCTGCAACAGGTATTTATTAATTAATTTCGCAAACCTCTTTCCTCTGATGAAAAAAATTGCATTTTTCGAAACACCGCGGAATAAGTTCTTTCTTGTTTTTAAAAAAAAAAAATTTTATGATTAAAATTTTTGTAATACTTCCTTACAGGTCTATTTTAGTGTTTGCTCGAAAGGATACATAAAAAAAACAAGCACCTCCCTCTCTCTCTCTCTCTCTCTTTCTCTCTCTCTCGTCTAAATTAAATTTGGTAAATATTATTAACGCTATTTCCATAATTAGACGTTTTCTTTATTGTTTGCGTTCGTTTTTCTGTAGTAATTGGGATGGGTATTTTCATTTTTTCTCTTTTTAACTTTCCAGTCCGAGATATTTTCTTCCTTCTTTCTCATTTTAACTTTCTCGATTGAGACGTTCATTGATGTGAATATAAATGGAAACACTAGCAAAGCTGAATTTCTCCTTTTCTGATTGTAAATCAGTGTGCACATTACTATATATATATATATATATATATATATATATATATATATATATATATGCATACATACATACATATATATATATATATATATATATATATATATATAGATATTGATGCAAGTATGATTAATTCACTGTTTTTTGCTTCCTTTAATGCATTTGCCTACAAAATTTATTGTATATTTTGCAAACTTCTTCGAGCTGATGTAAAGAACTGCATTCTTCGAAACTCCAGTGAATAAGGTTTTTCTTGTGTACTTGTCGAATAATCAAAATTTTGTATACGTTCCTCTCAGGTTTATAAGTTTTTTAAAAAATTTTAATAAATTTTCAAAAAGAATATTTTTATTGTATAATATATATATATATATATATATATATATATATATATATATATATATATATATATACATATATGTGTATATGTGTGTGTATGTCTGCGTGTGTGTACAAATACACTC
>NC_136489.1:16785514-16790514 GCF_053919585.1 Euprymna scolopes | reverse complement strand
TCCTTCTTGTCGCTGTCAGAAACCCCACCGTCGCCGGGGAGGTCTCTATCGATCGGGGACGATTTCGGCGAGTCGGATACATCGGGGGACGGGTCGTCGACCCCTGGGGACAGGCGATTACAGTCCGGAGGAGACATTTTCTCTGGCAGAGGTAGATGATGTGTTGGTTCGAGGGGACTTGGGGGCATTCCAGGGCTCATTGCGGACGGACCTTCTGGAAAAGAGAAGAAAATTGCGAATTAGTATTCATAGAATAAGAAAATCACAATAAAAAGAAAATGCAACAAATTAGAAATACTCGAACACGTTTAAAATTAACCTGGCAGCCTTTCCCTTTCTTATCTTCTAATCTCCGCCTCTCTTTCTCTCGTACTCTATCTATCTATCTATCTATCTACCTTTCTTCTTCTTATATATATATATATATATATATATATATATATATATATACATATATATATATACATATATATATGTGTGTGTGTGTATGTGTGTGTGTGTTTCAATCTCGGGTGTATTTACTTAAATCATTACAAGTTGTTTCAATTCTGTTTCTTTTTAGCTTAAATCCTCTGATGATATGGACTGTATAATATGTTACACAGTCTCTTGAATCAACCTGTAATGATTTTAGTAAATAGACTCGAGTACACTTTTTCCCCGTTTTTACCAAATATCCCTCTTAATATATATATATATATATATATATATATACATACATATATATATATACATACATATATATATATATATATATATATATATATATACCCAGTTCATCCTTTCATTATATATATATATATATATATCTATATGCATATATATACACGTATATATATATATATATATATATATATATGTTTATACACACACTTATATCGATGTGTGGGGAGTGAGTGGATGGGTGTTGGTGTGGGTAAGTGTGTGTGTGTGTTATAATTATATACATGTTGATAAAAACAATTAATGTGGTCGATTGTAGGTTTACAAAGGCTATATTTGAACATTTCGGTTTCCACTATCAAAATGCTTAGTCGAAAATAATCTGATTGATAAGACCGGATGTATGGAAGGATTAAAACATTGAAACCGTAGAAACGTAGTGAGACAACAACTATAAAAGGTAGTAATTACTGGGGATAAGTTACAGGACTTGGCATTTCTATCCCATCGCAGTTAATCACCTGGATAAGTCCAGAGTATGACTTGGTCTTACTTTTCAAGAAGCTTATGTGTATTTTTACCGGGCAACAGCGGGACACGAGTCAGCCAGTTAAAAGATATATCTGACGCCTTCATAGGAGAAGGATGTGATGATGGAGAGGAAATTTCAGTTATTATTTTGGTATATGGCTTCCCAAAGGCGGACTTCCTGTACGAATGTCACCTTTTGTGAATCAGCCTTCTAAGTTGTCCACATATTACTGATATACCTGTCTGACTTATAGGAAGGACAACGATGCTCCATTCTACCGTTAACATAATTGGATCATTGTCTTCCCACCCAAAAAGCTTCTTCTTTTTTTAATTTTCTTTTCAACTAACCAATTAAGTGGAGATAAAAAGAGAGAAAGGAAACACACTATAGCTTGTTAAACAGTCGACAGTTCTTCATAAACATGGCGCCGGTTTTATTAGACGTGTAGATCTTTTTTAATCAGCTTTTGTCCCTCCTAACGAATACCGGTGCCTCTCTGATATATATTTGCACGCATGCGTACAGGCGTATGGTGAAGTATAGATGCGTATGCTTATATCGCTTTGTGTTCGCGTGTGGACATTTTAATATCGATATATTTATCGCACAGTAAACCTACCTCTCTGTATACCTTTTATTAGCTTTTAATTAAATAGTTACACATGTAATGACCAACTTGATTATAAGGGTATTTCTTTTAGATATATTCGCTATCAGTGTCTCCTTTTATAAAGGCGTTTACTTATATCTGTCATTTGATGTCTCGTGTCCAGGTGTTGCCCGGTAAAATAAAATAACAAATACAATCTTAGCCTCAAAGTAACAATTATTGAATTATTAGATGTTTGTGTAGATGCCAACCCCAAGATATACATCGATTTGAAAACAGTCGAATAACTCTACAAAAGGATAAACTTATGTTTGTCAGGTAGCAGATGAGACAACGCCGTAATCATTGATAAAAGTAATTGGAATTGGGTAGAATTTGATTATTTAAGACGAGGATATTTCGATCGGCAAGCAACGGAAGAATATATAAACGATAAAAAAATGGATGATTAAATAAAACAAGTCAGTTGGTGTTTTGTAAGAGTTTTCTCTTTTCTTTTGTGTGGAAGCAAGTTGTTTCAGACATTTGTCAGATGAGTATATATGGATAACGAAATAACGTATTAGCTAGAAAACAACTAGATATTATTTATAAGACATGCTAGATTTCTTTTGTATCAAGACTGACAATAAATCACAGTATGACATAACTTATATATATATATGTATGTATATGTATATATATATATATATATATATATATATATATATATATTTAGAGATGGGATGATTTCACTATTTTCCCCGATGCCGATAAAATTACATATTCCTTACTAAATTTCACCATTCCGATACAATTACTTATTCCAATTCTTTATATATCTCTTAATACTTTTTCTTTTGTCTAATTACCGTGACAACGCATAGTGAATGTGCAAATAGTTTCTCAAACGTAAGCATACTCTTGAGGGGCGGTGATCTACCGATCTTAGTAGTGGCTAAAAAAAGCCATAAATATTTATTATTTTATTATTACTACCAGTACTGAGTAAATTTTGCTTTAAACAAAATCAAATTAAAAAAGAATCGTTTTTGGCATCGGAAAATAACCACAATTGTTTTTTCTATTCTGATAGCGATTCTGATACCTGTAAAATATCCGATTTTTTTCGATTCCCGATTCCGATCAATCGTCCCAAAATTAATATATATATATATATATATATATATATATATATATATACAGAGAAAGAAAGACAGACGTTGTTGCGTCCTGTTCTAATAACCTTTTTCTCAAACAGTCTCTATTTGGATTTTCCTTTCTGCTCCCTGTTTCTTCCCCCTGTAATAACATGCAAAAATTTAAATGTCATACACTTCAAGTCAATTCGTTAGTTAAACAATATAAATTCTTGTTCCATCGTTTATTATGACGATAATTTTAAAATATAAGATTCATGATCCAATGATAAATTTATTTGAATATTTTAAATCGATGTGTACTCGTTCAAACATAGGGAATAAAAACAACAACACGTTCAAACATAGGAGATAAACACAACAGCTGTAAAGCTACCGTAAACTACAGTAAATTGTTAGTATACATTTTATTTATAATTGGGTGGAAAGCTCTTGCTGAAACTATATCGAGTTCTTTATTAGTTGAATATCTGTCATGAATTTGCTATTTGTTGTTTCGAGGTTCATATATTCTTTTAAACTACTATCTAAACAAATTAGTAAATTTGCGTGCAGAGAAGTCCAATATTTATTATTATACACACACATGTGTGTGCCTATATAGTAGTTTAATAATAACGCCTGAGAGGCCCCTTTAAGGAAATGCCGATAGAGCTGCAGAGATACTTTTGTTGGCCAGTGCCGTTTCGCCAGGACGCTGGGTTTTCAAATTCCAAGAATCACGCCCTTGTTTCACATCTTCTAGTTGTGGGTGTGTGATAAACATCGCAAGTGTGTGCATGTGTGTACGTGTGTTGGTTTGTTTGTTTGTGTGTATGTGTGTGTGATTTGCAAGCATAAACTTGTATAATTAGATGTTTTATTTTAAGATTGTCAATGTTTTATTTCCTGTTTATGAGTGATATCGGACAATTAATAGCATAATGGTACAGAAATTAGCCGACGCGCCCTGTCGACGTTGCATCATCCGCGGAAAAAAGGTAGTGCTGTCGAAGGAAAAGAATAGATGAGAAGCCGTCTCAAAAAAGAATGTCGCGAGAACCTCGGCTGCTGCATTTTCGAAATGCGGAGAGAAGTGAACAGCCCAAACCGCTCTAGAGAGTTTTACACTCCACCCATTTTCATTTTTCCTCGCTGTGGACCGTTCCGTATCTTTCGCCGTCACCGCCATCTACGCGTTGGAAGCCGACCAATAGTTCGTAATGTAACACTGCGTCGCCTCGCTCCTCCTATTTTATTCTCGGCTTGATCATTCCCTTTCTAGCTGTTCGCGTTTACACTTATATCAATATAAAGACTAAAGGTCAGTAATTACCGTGTAGTAACGCCCGAAGCATGATTGAGTTTTTATTTCATTTTTAAATATTCTATATAACATAAATTTGCAATCACTAAAAGGGTGAGGTAAACATTCGTTTTAATTTATATCGTTATATTTTTACACAAAATTTGAAACAAAATAAAAAGTGTAACTGTATTGCATTATTACATTTCATTCGGTTCCAGCTTATGCTTTCTATCTTTGAGAAAAGATTAGTTTGTTTCTAGTCGCCGAAGCGCCCTTACCTGGTAATGCCGACGAGGCTGCCCATGAACATTTTGGGGGGTTAGAGTATCTCTCCGGACAGACGTTAATTGATCAATCCTATTTTCTGACACTAGAGTCACAGTTATTGCAATGGGAAAAAACTAAATACACACAGACACACCACACCCATATGTATATATATATATATATATATATATATATATATATATATATATATATATATATATATATATATATATATGTATATATATATATATATATATGCGTATGCATATTTTGTTAAATTTAATAAACAAAATTATTATATGTTGCTTCAATAAAATTACTGTTTCAATTTAAAAAGATTTGATCAGGCGAATGAAACCGCTGTTCTTCGTAAAGGAGAGTTATTTAATGCCTATATAACAAAAATACCTTGAAAATAACTTGCTGCATAAATATATACGATTATACACACGCACCCACACACACCCACACCCACACACACACACACACACACACACA
>NC_136489.1:16763014-16780514 GCF_053919585.1 Euprymna scolopes | reverse complement strand
CACAGCGACTTCTTTCAGTGTTGATCCTACCAGAGTGTTTACTGTAGGTTATCCTCCACTTCACATGCCTTCAGTTAGTAGAGCAATGTATATTATTAATGTACCTCTTCCCAATTAATCAACTAACCATGTTATAGCATTTATATATTATGGTTTGATTTATCTTGCTGGATTCCAAAACAAGTCACTGAAACCGCTTTCCCATAGTATAGACGTTGCGAGTCTGTCTCTGATCTATTGTTATTTTCATAGGAAGTATTCGACTGATCTCCAATCTATGGTCCGCTCATTGCCAATCTTTCAGAAAACACTCGTCTAGCCAAAATCACTATCAATAAATTCCCCCACTCTCTATCGGTGCCTAAACCCAAACGTGGATTCCATGGACAAATATGTTTCCTAGAACTGCTCACCATTGTAACTCTGCGCCGATGGTCTCCTTTCCAGCTGACTACAACATTGTCGACTGTAAGTTCAACATAAGCAATTTCTTATTGAACTCCCGTCGTAACTAATTTAATTATACAAAATTTACACCACAAACTATTACTACGCTACTATCCTAATAACTATCATACATACATTAATCCTTAACCTCGAGTGGCCATCAGGCTTTGATATGTGAGGATCTCTTTGTAAAATATGGCGTATCCTGCTTAGTGCTGTGACTCTAGGAAACAAAATAAGGAGAATACTACCATTCTTCGTATGAACCAGTGCATATGTCGAGGCGATCTTATTTTATCTTAGATTTCATTGATATTTTGAATATATTGCCAGGGTTTAATTATAGGGCGAATTATCACCATGCAAGACTATTAT
The DNA here is from genome assembly GCF_053919585.1 of Euprymna scolopes. Classification (NCBI taxonomy): domain Eukaryota; kingdom Metazoa; phylum Mollusca; class Cephalopoda; order Sepiida; family Sepiolidae; genus Euprymna; species Euprymna scolopes. The sequence continues at coordinate 16,779,692 of NC_136489.1, read as the reverse complement.
GATAGACTCGCGTAAAGTGAGAGACAGAAAACACTGCAGGTCGGTGTCTTGTAAGCATTCAGACGATCTGTCTCCTATGGATATTGGTTTACATATATTAAGCATTTGTAGTTGTTTGAATTAGCGTTGAAATAGTGTTTCGTGTTGTCAGGCAGTGAAACATTGATGGAACGACAATATTTGCAACTTACTTGTAGTTGGGGTGTCCAGGCTCTTTGCCAAGAAGTTAGAAAGTCTACAGTTATTAAAAGCAACGCTCTTAACGTGATTATAATTATCAACTCTCCCTCTCTCTCTCTCTTTCCTTCTTGACAGTAGTGATTAAAAAGATGGGGCAGATTTCTTTAATAGACTTTTATTTAATAACCATAACTTATTATAAGACAACGACACACTATTTGATATTGAAACACTTCAATCAATCAGAACACACACTAGATAATAGACAATGTGTTCCAATTGACATTATATTCCCATACGCGTGAAGAAAAGAAAATCAAATGGATTTCAAAACTTGACTTACGCTTATTAACTACGGACTCTGATGAAGGTGTTTTTAAATATGTTTTTTCTTACAGATAAGTAAGAATCTCTTTCTCACACGAGTGTTCGTTGAGTAAAACGTATTTGTTCGTAAAGCAAATAGAAATAGTTACGCTATCATTAAATGAATAACTAGAGCCTTTCTTTGACGATCAAAAGAGCGAATCAATGCGGATAATTTTTTTGGCGTTCAGTTATTCGTGATCTATTGGACCGGTGCTAAACCTCATCAATAATAAAACACCACAAAAAGAGACATAAATGTGGTCATAGCTACGTATACACGCAATCTCTCTCTCTGTTTCATCTTTCTCTCCTTTTCTCTCTCTCTCTCTCTCACACACACAAAAACACACACAGACGGGTGCATCGATGGTTTCGTCAATCTTCAAAAACAAAGGAGGCACCTGTAGTGGCAGTTGCGCATGTAAATTTATGGCAAAGGTTGCGCAATCTCTAACCATCCTTCTCCTTAATCGGCGCTGTTTGGGTACAGAGGGGAAGAGAAGTGTAGGACGACTTGAAACATTGCCGAGATAAGCAGAGAGCACATAGAGCACATAGAGCACTTGGAAGTGGATGCATAAACACATGAAATAGAATGGGATAGTTTGTTGCAGACACGTATTATGTGGTTTATTGTTTCTTCTCTTTGTCCACAGCGTCTTTATTTACTGTTTTCCTTGGGTTTTATCTATTTTAGCTTCAATGTAATTATTGTTGTTGTTGCTATTATTATTATTATTATTATTATTATTATTATTATTATTATTATTATTATTATTATTATTCCTTTGTAATTGTGACGAAATTGTTAATAATAATTAATCGCATGCTTAACTATCATTATCCGCTAAATAATATAATGTGATTACTTTTCTTATTACGGTGACTGTTCCTCTCCCAGTGATCGTCATCGCGTTTAATTCGGGCCGAAGGCATTTCTTCGCGGTTCATAAAGACTGGAGACTGAAAGCCGAAGTAATTGACGCCGCTTCTATTCTCTCCGCTTTCATCAGTTCTTTCCCTCTATTATCGTTGACTGGGGAAAAGCAGACGCACGGTTTAAGGCTTAAACAAACGCCGTCGTTGAAAGCTGAGGCAGACGGAAGAAAACGGCTATTAGTTAAAAACATCGAGACGGTCCTTAATTGTCGCTACCTTCTCCCCTTTCACTTTTCTTTTTTTTCATATAGACATGTCTCTGTGCGCGTATTAGAGGCTTCGCCCGTCTATCAAACCATCTGTCACATTGAGCATTATAATTCGCTAAAAACGCGTAGATAATATAAGAGATTTTTTTATTAACTCAGGACAAAAGTTTTGCCGATTGAAAGTTCCATGAATTAAAAATTATATCAATGATATTAAGGTAAAGTAATAATAAAATATTGTTAGTGTAATGACTAGGGCTGTGACAACAGAATATTCTTTTCATTCTTTTTACTCTATATCCGACACAGGCACACTTAATCAACCGAGAACCACATGCGTCTATATAAAAACATATATGGCATCAAAAGATATATACTTAAGAGTCAAAGCAATGAAAGAGTATGCTGCTGTCACAGCCCTAGTAATGACAATTATTGTTTTTTCTAATTTTTGAAAGAAAAAAAAACGTGCGTTTCGTAGTGACACACGTAAAAGGATAAAGCAATATAAGCAAACAAAATTAATAATATTTTTCAAATCATAAAAACAGATTATAAAACTAAGTGTTTGAACATTTACAAATTTATTTTAACGACATAGTCAATGTTTCATATTTTTGTAAGAGGAAAAGAAAAAAAACTATATTTCAAAAATAATTTTTTCTTCATTTTTTCTTGTAAATCATAAACTTAACCAACATTTGCTTTTAGTGACCTCAGATCCAATCGAAGATAAATTCCGAGGGTAGCTTAAGATTTGGTGGGATATATCATTTTTATTTACACTCATGCTCAAAAAACCTCTTTTGCAGTTCTATTCAACTCTTCATGTATATAAATTCGTTTTTTGTTTAAAATCTCTGTGTTTGATTTCGTAATATTACAAGTTTCAAGGTTTTATTTATCTTAAAAATCAATTCTTTTAACATGTCAAAATTTAGGTTAACTTTTTTTCACAACTGTTTTGTTCACGTGGAACAATTATTATATGCACGTAACCATTGTTTTTGTTGTACATTTACTAATATAAAGATACGGTATTAAAAAAAACATACAAAATCAAGTAAATACGCAATGTCAGTCCTTTTATATGCTTCATTTTCAACATTATATTTTTTTTTTTTTTTTTTTTTATTCAATTTTCACCCCAAACAAGGCACAGTGCCACTTTGAAGCAGGGGGCTACTATTAGGGAATTAATTAGCGGGGTCATTATGAAGGGAGAAGAGTAGAAAGATGTTTGTTAACATTACACTTGAACTTCTGCATATCATTGCAGTTGGGAAAGCAGAATCCCGGAAGGGAGTTCCAAAGACCCGCAGTTCTGGGGAAGAAACTATTGGAGTAAAAGGCTTTCTTGCACCTAGGGATCTCCACTGTAAAGGGATGAGACTTAGTAGCTTGTCGGGTTTGTCGGGGGTAGTTACGTCGGGGAGGTACAAGTGTTTGCAGTTCGTCAGAGCATTCACCATTAAAGTATTTGTAGAACAGGCAGAGGGATGCAACATCTCGTCGATGGGACAGAGGTTGAAGCCCAGATGACAGTTCAGGACCTATCAGGTTTGCGACTCTTTTTTGAACCCTGTCCAGGAGCGAGAGACAAGCAGCAGATGCACCAGCCCAGATGTGACAACAGTACTCCATACATGGGCGAATGGTTGCCTTATAGAGGTATAGGATACTGGCAGGCGTAAGTAGTTTTCTAGCACGGTAGAGGGAGCCAACCTTCCTTGCAGCAGCCTTGGCAATGCTCTCAATGTATCTATTCCAGTTCATATTCCCTGTAAACGTTAGGCCGAGGAGTTTAAAAGAAGTACTTTCAGGCAATGTGTTCTTGGCCATTGCTATTGGTGGTAGAGAAGGTTTCTTGTAGTTATTGAAGGAAACAAGCTTAGTCTTAGCAGCATTGAATGAGACCAACCATTTTTGTCCCCATTCCACTACGGATTGGAGGTCATCCTCTAGTGTTTCTGCCATTTTCTTGGATATGTGTTCATTTGTTTTCCCCTCATATCTGTTATAGAGAGTGGTGTCATCGGCAAATATACCCATCTCCGAAACAATATTATCAGGGAGGTCGTTTATGAATATCAGGAACAATAGAGGTCCAAGGATAGACCCCTGAGGCACTCCCGCATTTATGTCATATTGTTTGGATGTACGTCCGTCGAGGACAACTTTGATTTTTCTATTACTTAAGAAGGATTTAATTACGTTATGAATTCTTCCAGTGATTCCATATGATCTAATTTTCCTTAGAAGACCATCGTGCCATACCCTGTCAAAAGCCTTAGATATATCAAGGGCCACCGCTCTACCCTCCCCTGTTTTATCCAATGAACGGTATATACGTTCAGAAACTACAGTTAAGATATCTGCTGTTGAACGGGCTTGCCTGAATCCATATTGTTTGTCAGTCAAGAGTTTAGCAGCTGTTAGGTGCTGGACTAGGGCTTTATTAACTAAGGACTCAAATATTTTGGCGAAAAGCGGGAGGAGGCTAATGGGGCGATAATTTAGTGGGTCAGTTCTTTCACCAGAATTCTTGAAGACTGGTACCACAGAGGCGGTTTTCCAGCAGTCGGGAAAACAAGATTCGTTAAGGCATTTATTGTAAAGTTTGGACAGAACTGGAGCAACCTCGGCAGAGCATTTTTTTAATAGCACAGCCGGGATGAGATCTGGTCCACATGCTTTAGAGGTGTCTAGGTTTTTTATAATAGCATGTACCTGAGAAGGGGTGATTTTCAAGTCGTCCAGTGTGGCGTCTGTTCGCAGAGGAAAATCAGGGAGTGAGTGGTGTACCGAGTTCAGTGTGGAGTTTGAGGCAAACCGACTGGCAAGCAGATTAGCCTTGTCAGTTGCCGTGCAAGCAACCTCATGATTGTTTGTTAGTGGGGGAATAATTGACTGTCCATTATTTACTACGCTGTTGTAGATTTTCCAAAAATCCCGGGTTCCTAATTTCTGTGCTTCGATGCGCTTTCTGGTGGTTTCAGAGTAATCTGACTTAGCTGTGTCTATCACTCTCTTACAATTATTTCTAGCTTCTATAAACTTCTGTTTATTTGAGCTGGACTTATGTCGGTTGAATCTGCGGAACGCATGCTGCCTTTGACAAATGGCAGCTGCACAAGCAGAAGTAAACCATTGGGGGGAGTGGGGCTTGCTATAGTATTTCCGTGCGGGAACATGTGCTTCAATAGCAGTTTTGAACCATTCAGTTGTCTCATTTGCACACTGTTCCGCTGGAAGAGTAAAGATATTTTGCCATGGGGCATCTCTGATGAGCTCCCTGATGGCTTCCCAATCAGCCTTTTTGTAATACCTCGTTGTTTTGAGTAGTGGGTCTTCAGTTTTAGGGCGAGAATTTAGGCTGATTTCTACCATTATCACAGCGTGATCAGCATTCCCGAGTGGGCTATGGGCATTTGTTGTACAGTCATTGGGAACTGTTGTCAGAAAGAGATCTAGAAGTGAGGCATGTTGATCGTGCTGGTCTGGGAAACGTGTCGGAAATGTAACCATCTGAGATAGGGAATGAGATATAGAGAAGCTATATGTGGCGCTACCAGCTACGTCTGTGTGATTTGAGAATCCTAGCCAGTTACTGTGGTGGACATTGAAGTCACCAAATACATGTATTTGTGCGCTAGTATCGAGGGAGAGTGCTATATCTATGCTGTCTGAGACTTTGTTTATTAGGGTACAGTCTTGGTTTGAGGGAGAGCGGTAGAGAAAATATAAGTAGCTAATATTGTGTTGCATATTTAGTCTGAAGCACATAAAGGCCTGGCCCTCTGATTCTAGTTTTATTTCTCTAGTTAGGGGGAGGGTGTTTCGAATATAGACTCCAAGTCCATGCATATGTCTGCCCGAGTCCTTACGGTAGAGTGGGAGATAACCAGGCATGTTAAAGTGGTAAGAGGGTATGGAGGAGTGAAGGTTAGTTTCACTTAATGCTAAGATATCCGGGGTGTTTACAAGGAGAAATGACTCAACATCATCTAAGTTAGTTCTAAGCCCGCGGATATTAGTAAATGCAAGCCTCAAGGGAGGAGGCAGGTTGGTTTTCTTTGAGTTTGGTCCTGGTTTAAACGTAACTTTTGCTTGAGCTGTCATTTCATTTTATTTTATTTAAAAGTTTCAGTTAGGGTGGATGAGTGAGGGGGTGCTGGACAAGTAGTTGTGCAGAATACCAGACATGCAATACAAGTAGACCATCAGCTGTCCTCACCCACAGGATTGTGGCCTCGGGAAAGCCCACCGGGGATGAGTGCATGGTCCCTTTCCATGCGCGACATGGCACTACAAACATCCCGATATTTTACAACTGTTGATGGAGCAGCCGCTCTAAGCGCTACCAAAGAGTTAGGGCTCCTGTACTATCAGTCGGAAACAGCAGCCAGGAACTGTCAATCCGGTACCCTCAATCCATTAGGCAAAGCCAGCCCAGTCCAACTGCACTGACATATATGGCACTGAAGCACCCCACTGTGTCCAGTTTAGGGGGATGGGATGTGGCAGGAGTGGGGAAAAGCGGCGTTCATTACCCTAGTCAGGAAACAAGGTCAACCACTGGGTGATTCAAGCGAGTCCCTGTGATAGTACCTCTACGCCTGGCCAATAGGCAAAGAAGGAGTATGAAAGCCGAGCGATAGACAGAGTCTATCTCCTCCTTAAGCAGTTTAGGTTTGCCAACCGGTGATTTGTTTGAGTCACCAGCTCTAGGAAGGTTGTCGTCCAGGACTGAAGAGGCCTCCCTCCCCTAGGTTTAGTTTCAGAGTTTTCCTTCTCCTAGACGGATGGCCTGGGAAGACCTACGGGTCCATCAGCTCCGAGGGGGTTCGCCCCGCGCCTGGGTCCTAATCCAGGTATTTCTGCGACCCCGCATGGGTAGTTAATATTTATTGGTTATTTAGGTTAATATCTCCTGGAAAATCGGGCATTTAGGTTAGCTTCTACAGAAGATTTTCACTCCTCAAGTGTGGTTTAAAAAGGGCATTATTATGCTGTCCATTTTCATTTATACTGAGAGAGGGCATACGTAAAAATTCATGCAGTGGAAGCAGTTAAATTTGCTACAGTATTGGATCGAGAGAGTCGAGTTGATGTATGGTTAGATATAGTTTTGTAAGTTTAGCAATGTATGGTTAGATATGGTTTAGTAGGTTTAGGAATGTATGGTTAGATATGGTTTAGTAGGTTTAGGAATTAGGATAAAGTGCTAGAGTATGATCTACTTTCTATTAGAAATTCTGATTTGGTGCCCAAACCGGACATTTAGTAAGACTGAAAGATTAGATATGTTCAGTATAGAGACAAGAGAACATTTGAAATGGAGTACAGTTATACCTGATAGATATAGGTTATTGCATATTCTGTAAGTATAGTAAAAGTATAGATGGATGGATAAGTAGTATTGTATACGAATGCATGGAATTTTAGACAATTTGAGTAAGTTGCCTTTAGACTACAACTAAGGAGAATGACTTCGCCTTTCTCTTAATATCCGGAAGTTTTTATTTCAATGAGTACCGGTTTAGTTTGTGTAATAATTATTGCAATACTATCATACTATATGGCCATAGTTTATCATTTCTAAGACAATTTCTGTTTTTTTTTCTGATAAGTAATAACAATCGATTTAAACATGCATATATTGATTGATCTACGTAAACAAAATAGAGCTGTAAAAATCTACTGAAGTTCTAATATGTTGAAAGGATTGATTGTTTAAAAACTTGCACCTTTGGATGGAGGAATATAGCGAAATTGGTATTGATTTATATATATATATATGTATATATATCTATATATCTATAAAAGTGAACGTGTCTGTCTGTCTGTGTGTCTGTGTTTCTGTGTGTCTGTCTGTCTGTCTGTGTACATTTCCCTACGCAATAACTCTGTCAATATTTAGTCTATAGACTCGAAATTTGAAATACCGGGTACTGAGATTTGGGAAAATCGATGTGACGGGTGTCAGCCAGAAATGTGGCTGTTAAGGGGTCAAATTTCAACGATTTGACCTTTATGAACTCTACCAAACTCCTCCGACAATTTTGGGTCTAGACACTTGAAATTTTAGATTTAGGTTCCTTGAACATGGATCTAACTTAATAAAGTGATTTGAGCCCGACACAATAAATTTTAAGGGGTCATAATAGGGGTCAAAGTTTTAAAAAATTAACCATTTTTTTTGTTTTTTTTTGCTTTTTTTGCACAGCATACACCTCCAAACACCCGAGCAACGCCGGGCACCCCTGCTAGTATATATATATATATATATATATATATATATATATATATATATATATATATATATATATATATTGTTTTATAGGTATATATATATATATATTGTTTTATATATATATATATATATATATATATATATATATATATATATATATATATATATATATATATATATACAGAGGGAGAGAAAGGGAAAGAGAGAGATACAGAGACAGAGACAGAAAAAATGCTACTAAGCATCTTTAGAATATTCAAATCCCGGCGATCGATCTGAACGCATGTGCGTTGGCCTCTCACATTTAATTTAGATTTGTATTTTCTTTAATACTAGCATAGTTGCCCGGCGTTGCCCGGCGTTGTCCGGGTGTTTGGGTGTGTATACTGAGCCAAAAAAAAAAAACGGTAATTTTTTTTTAACTTTGCCCCCTATTATGACCCCTAAACATTTACTAGTTTGGACTGAAACTGAGTTATTTAGTTAGATCCATGTCCAAGGAACCTATATCTAAACGTTCGAGCGTTTAGACGCAAAATTGTCGGAGGAGTTTGGTAGAGTTCTCAAACCTCAAATCGTTGAACTTTGACCCCTTACTCACCAAATTTCTGGCCAAAACGAATCACATAGATTTCCCCAAATATCAGTAACATGTATATAAAATTTCGAGTCTGTAGTTTAAAAATTAAATGAGTTATTGCGTAGGAAATGTACACAGACACACAGATACACAGATACACAGACACGTTCACTTTTATAGATATATAGATGTCTAGGTTAAGTTTAAAATATCTTTAACATTGATTTGTCAGGATTAAGGTTATAAATAACCTAACTTTAACATATGAGTTTTGGTGGGTTACACTTCTGTTTGAAATAAATTTTCAGTGATAAATCACGATTGAAAATCTGATCTTGGTTGATCTAGACCGTTTAAGTTTGAAGTAGAATTCTAGTTTCATTTCACGCTCAAGTAAGATATCTACTTCCGTTCATTTGTCACGGTGGTCTGTCAAATTTAAGTTTGCGATAACATTTCTGTTGATCTGTCACAATGAAACCTAAAATAGAACTTTCCTTTTTCTGTTATACGTATGTTTAAAATAGCACTTTAGTCTAAAAAAAAACAGCAAAAAAGAGATCTATTGGTCAGTCAAAATGAAGGCTAAAATATAACTTTTATTATTAAGAAGTCTGGATTGAGTGGACGTATCTCCAGACCAGCTGTTCTTTTTATTAGTTATTTTGTTCTTTATGATCTTCTTTGTCTTTTTCTTACTTCTTTTTTACTTCTTTTTTCTTCTTTTCTACTTTTTAAAAACTTTTTTCTGCTTTAATTTCCGCCATATTTTATTTGTTTTTTTGTTTTTTTTTAATTTTATTTCGTCTTCTTTATCTTTTTCTTCTTTTCCGTCATCTTTTATTCGCGTTTTTTCTTTTTCTTTTTCTCTACGTCTTTATTTTTTTTAATCTTTTTCATCTTTTCCGCCATCTTTTATTTATTTATTTGTTTATCCTTGTGTACTCCTTCTACATCTTCTTTATCTTTTTCTTCTTCTTTTCCGCGACCTTTTAATTGTAATCTATTTTTGTTTTGTACATCTAGATCTTTATCTTGTCTTTTTCTTTTTTCCACCATTTGTATTTTGCTTTTCTTCTTCCTCTTCTTCTTCTTCTTCTTCTCATGTTTTTTTCTTCTTTTTCTTTTTGTACTTCTACACCTTTATCTTGTGTTCTTCTTTTTTTTTCATCATCTGTAATTTGTGTTTCTCTTCTTTCTATAATCTTTCTTCTTCTTCTTCACTTTTCTTCTTTTTCTCCATGTTTTATTTGCTTTTTTAATATTTAACTTCTTTATTTTTTCTTGCAATCTGAGGGGCTTCGTCTCATCATCTCTAATAAACAATTTTCCTTGCGAAATTATTAGTATGCTATATTTATTTCACTGATTAATGAAAGGCTGCACTCTGAACAAATTGGCATGCTCTATGCTTAGGGGTCAAATCCGTGTCAGCAAATTACCCCGCGTGCGCTCCCGTGTGTGTGCCTAACACAGTGCGTGCAGTTGTATAGCTACTGATGCTCTGACAGCATGTTATTTAATCTTTTCTGGTGAATGTAGGGTCGGGGGCGTGCCACAGGGAAATCGGGTAGAATCACAAACAAAAACCTCGCCGAGATTACCTGTATTTTATTTGTCGGCGTGATTTAGACCATTGCGCGTTGGGTGGTTGTGACTGATTTCTTTGTATCTTGTTTTAATTTATTTATTATTCATTTTAGCATAACGAATGTAGAAAAAAATAAGGTGAGCATATCCATGTTGTCTGCTGTGTTTCGGAATGTCTCAGAACACCGCAAACATGCAAAGAAAGACCTTGAGTTATACAAGCGAAATATTGTCAGGAAAGAAAAAAGGAGCTACTTGTGCTGATTAGGAATCTACCAGCGTTTTAAAGATGAGATTATATATCGAATTTCATTTTAGTGCACTTTTATTGATTGAAGTGTTAGGTGAAAGTACTTTGTATTTTTAAGCCAGTAGCATAAATTCGTAATCACATATTTATTTACTTTACGACTATTAAGGTTGATTATCTGCTTTCCTTTACTGGACACTTCTTTAGTCCTCGTTTTCCCCCACTCTTTCTCTCGTTCCCTCTCTCTTTCTCTCGTTCCCTCCCTCTTTTTTTTCTCTCGTTCCCTCCCTCTCTCTCTCTCGTTCCCTCCTTCCCTCTCCCGTCCCCTCTTTCTCTCTCTCGTTCCCTCCCTCTCTCTCCCATCCCTCCTTCTCTCTCTCTCGTTCCCCCCTCTCTCTCTCTCTCCATATATATATAACAAATGAATCACCAAAGTCTATTTTCCAAAGTTCATGATATAAGTTCATGTATATCGGCATGATTACAAAATCCGAAAATTAGAAGAAAAGTTGCAATTAACGTTTATTTTTTCTTTTATTAATCCATTTTGAATTTAGAAGTGACGCTACGAAACAGGTGTTGTCAGGAATTGTGAAAATTTGTCGAGCATGTAGATTGAGAAGTGCCACACAAACATGCATAAACATTCTCACTCATATATATATATATATATATATATATATATATATACATATATATATATTTAAATAAGGGAGTAGTCACCAACAATGTGTATTTTTTAACATTATTTTATTATTCCGTATCTTGGTTTTTCATTGTAATAATGTTTTTAAATCAATGATCTAAACGTAATTCTCAATGAAAAACCAAGACACGGAGTAATAAAATAATGTTAAAACATACACATTGTTGGTGACTACTCCCTTATTTAAATATACATCTTACTTTCGTTGGAATTTCCTAACCCATTTTATATATATATATATATATATATATATTGTTTTATATATATATATATATTTATATATTGTTTTATATATATATATATTGTTATATATATATATATATACATATACATATATATATATATATATATATATATATATATATATATATATATATATATATAGTGTGGTCGCTAGAAAAACAGGAAATTTGTCAGACAACGATTTATTTTTACAAAGTATAATTTTTATAAAGTTTTTCAAAGGCAAATGTTATATTATACTCATAAATACTCAAAATGTCGGCAGTGCACTTCACTGCACCGTCTTAATCTAGAAATCCAAGCTCGTGTGGCGTTTTGAAGGGTAACTTGTGTGATATCATTCCAAGCTCATGATCTAAGTTGACCTTCAAATTTCCCGCTTTCCTAGCGACCAGAATATATATATATATATATATATATATATATATATATATATATATATACTTTTCACGTTATATATATATAATTTACACTGTATGTATATATGTATTTATATAATTTTCACGGTATATATATATATGATCTCACGTAATATATATATATATATACATATTTATATATATACATATATATATATATATATATATATATATATATATATATATATATATATATATATGAGAATTAGTTATAATATAGATAATCGTAAGTGGTAAATAGACAAAGAAGCACGAGCAGATAATTTTTCTCTAAAAATTGGTTTCAGTTACATATCAACATATCGAGACTCATAAAGCTCTATTTTATAGTATCTTATTAAACTTGACTCTACAGCAGAGGAAGACACGCATGCCATTGCACCGAAACAACTATCCTATTATTTACGCGTGCAATTTTCATACAGTTGTTTTAAGCTGACTGTACTTTCGAATTTCGAAGAGATATGGTGCTCTATTGACCGAGTACTGGGAAATGGCAAGGAATAATGAGTATTGCCATTTTGTTGTGTGAACTCTCGCGTATGTTAAGCGGAAGTTAATCGACTTGCTGCGCCTTTGTGTTTCATTGTACGGACACAGAGGTAAAGAATTCAAAGCAGATGGACATGAGGCAGCCGAGGGAAACATTGTATTGGACACGTTTAAAAAGAAATGATAAGGGCTGAACGAAATAGTGGTTTACACGAATACCTAACCAACTTACTCGTGGGAAAGGGTTCGCTACTTCAGAAGTGCAGCCGGGGAGTAGAGGCCAAAATTTCCATGATGATTGTTGAATTGAATCCGATTACGGAGCGGTTAGTAACTGTTCACTGTATGCGTACTATTTTACATCAATTATTTTCGGTCGTTAAATGCCTAATTCATTAATTTTTGTAAACGTATTTATGTTTCAAATTCCTCAAATACTTATAAATTAATTAATTTGAACCATTCAATATCTAAATCTAAACGCAGATTCCATGAGCAAAGATTATTTCCTAAAACTTTCCGACTGTGGAACATTGTATCACTAGACTGTTTCCCCACTGATTATAATATGATAACCTTCAAGTCCAAAGTAAATTAATTCTTGTTGAGCCGTTTCCTTTAAATAATCCAAATTTAATCCAATCTACACAACTAACGATCACTACACTACCATCTTATTTTCATTAATATTTATCCTTGAGCGGCCTTTGCGTCTTGATAAAAAATGTTAATAAACAAATTAGTTAGAAATCATAATCGTGTAATTCAGTAAATTTTCATATACCAATAGGTTTTAAGCCAAAAAAGGTTGACTTAAGGATTAAGCTACAAAATAATCACATTTCATAATTGAGCATTAATATACTGTGTGTGCAAAATCAAGACTTCAAGATAAGGTGTTGATGGCAACAAAAAGTGTATTTCATTTTATGTTACAATTGTTTCAATGCCCAATTTTTGAATTTTGAAATTTTGAAAATTGTCAAAAGATATAATGCTTGAAATTCTCGAACTGGACATTGAAACACTTGTAACATAATATGAAATACACTTTTCGTTGGCATCAACACCTTGTCTTGAAGTCTTGATTTTGCACACACAGTATATATATATATATATATATATATATATATATATATATATATATATATTATTTATAGATAGGACAATTATATATACTACTCCGTGGTTCAAAGAGATGGCAATCAATATGTAATTTGACATATTACATCAACCCCAATATAAAGTGAATCAACTGCAACTAATTTAAGGTTAACAGATGTTTAGTAGTGTATAGAGTTCGTAAGCAGGATAGGCCGGCAAAAAATAGACATATGAAACTAATAGAAAAAACAAGGAAAGTAGAATTTCGGAAATATTTAGGAACAACTTTTTCGGTTCCTGTGCTTATTCTGTGCAATACCCAGTATTCCAATTAGCATAACGGATTTCACCATTCAATATATAAATTCATGCAGTCACGTAGAAATCAAGAAAAAGAGGAAAAAATGCTGTTTTGCTGGTTCGCATCTATCTATGTGCACTTATTCTTTGCTATTTTTTTTTAACTTTGAAGGGTTTTTTTTAGTTTCTCATATTAGTTTGTTTCATGCCTTGTCTGGAGCGATGTCTATAAAATATGAACAAAATACATTTATACAAATACTAAAACTTAGTTCATTGAAAGAAATAGACTTCCACTAGCACTCGTTTCATCTAACTGGCTCTTGATCTGAAGTGGCTCTAAGCATTGATAATTTCTTATTCTGCAGTACAAAACAAACGCACAAAAGCCACATCGATCTAATTTCACGCTGTTTAAATAGACATTAATAGTAAGAGAGACAATTATAAAAAATATATTGCTTTAAATTCTTTCAACTTGGCTCATTAAGATATATTTATTGGCCAATATCCGATATTTCATTTTTCAGGATCATCGTCTGAGAAATAAAAAGAGTAATGCAACTTTTTTGTTTTCGTATTGGCTCTCATCAAAATTTGAAATCAATAGAAACATTACTGTTCATTGACTGAGTTCCGATCATTTGATTAATTTGGCACGAAATAACTGTTTAAATTTCAATTGATTTTGACCTCAATCGCACAATGTTTTGATCTACAATTTTCACGAAATATAACACGCTAGCCAATTATTATGTTCCTTTTACTCTGTAAAGTGCGTTCACCGGACTAAAGCTATTTCCAGGCTTATTTATTCCAAAATCGCGTGCAATTATATCAACCACTTTTGAGATTGTAAGTATTTACTTTATTATTCACTCACTAGGAGAACAACTAGTGTTCCAAGGAATCTGAGCGACAGCATGTCTTCTCTGATTACCGGTAGACTCCAGCTCTTCTGACATGTGCAAATTAATTTGCGTTATCGCAAAAACTGTTTGGTATTGATTTCTTGTTGGTAGCAGCTATTGATCTTCATTGAAATTTTAGTGGCAATAAGACTTCTTCGATTCACACTCATCCAGTGGTGGTCTGGCTAGTGTTTTTTTTTCCTCGGTATTTCCATTTTCTTTGACCCTTCGACTATTTAGTGCGTTGACAGTCGTGCTGACGCCAGTTTTTGGAGGAAGGAAAATAGAGGGATAGGGGGAAATAGGCACTTTCACTTTTCGTGTACCAATTCACTTTGCTGTGCCTCCTTGTTTCGTTACTGTTGCAGTTTATATATGCCCACTTAGAATTATTTTTATTATTATTGTTGTTATTGTTGTTGTTGTTGTTGTTATAAAGTATTTTGCTCGTTCTTCCTTAGTAAGGAATAATACAAATCAGTTACAAATACAGTTTTAGAAAAACAAAACTACTTAAAAAAAACAACAAAAAACATCAACTTCGAAAAATTCTGCTTTAAATAGGACCAATCTCGCAACATTAAAAGAATATGAGAGTGGGTTTCTTTTGGTGTGACCTCTTTTGTTATAATAATAATAATAATAATAATAATAATAATAATAATAATAATAATAATATAATCGTTGTTGTAATCGCGCGAGAAAAGAAACTCGTAGTAATTTTGCCGTGCAATAGTTGAGCACCGAAGAAAAAAGTTTGCGAAAAGGGAACATTTAAAAAAAAACAGAGTGAAGAATAAGAACATTGCCTGGCAAGTGGTGCTGGACTGAAGAAGTCAATTAAAGATTGTCTATTACAAGTTGATTTTATTATTTCTATTGAACTATGTAACAAAATATTAGTTTTTGAGTATTTATTAATTTCGTTTGTGTCAGTTCTATAGTTAAAATACAATAAAACTATTTGCATAGAAATATGAATAAACTCGTGTTTGCTGCGTGTATTAATGTTTATTTTTGTGTCCAAAATCTAATTTTTTGCAATCCAGAAAAATATCCGCTCTATTAAACAATATCTGTTGATGAATTATATTACTAATATATATGATATTTCAACGGATTTTGCTAGTTATTATTATTATTATTATTATTATTATTATTATTAGTAGTAGTAGTAGTAGTAGTAGTAGAAGTAGTAGTAGTAATTGTTGTTGTAATAGTTGTTGTAGTAGTAGTAATTGTTGTTGTAATAATTGTAGTAGTAGTAATAGTAGAAGAAGAAGTAGAAAAAAAGAAGTAGTAGTAGTAGAAGAGACTAAAAAGAAGAAAAAGAAGAAAAAGTAGTAGTAGTAGTAACACAACCTTAATCTTCAGACCCACATTGAATCGTGACTATATACTAAGTGCAATTATGACCAGGTTAACACCGACCTTCTTCAATTCAGCCTTGTCGAACTCGATAATGTTCATGTCGAACTCGTGACGCAACGGATATAAGTGTTAAGTTAATTAGTGCTCTGGATTGAAAATTCAATTCTCACTGCGGGTGAGACTCAGAATACAATTACAACTTACTTGAGATGTCTGTGCGGCGATGGCTGACAGAACGAACGAAAGCTGCCCACATTTATTATATGAAACGTTTCGTACATAAAATTTTGAGTTTAATTAGACACATCTTTGCACGGTCAGAAGTTACTTTGGCCGAATTGTTGTGAGAATAGCACCCAAGGCGAGAACAGCAGATCGTATAACCCAAAGACCGCACATTACTATTTAGTTACTGAAATGTGTGTGTGTGTGTGTGTTTGTGTGTGTGTATGTGTGTGAAACGACACTGACCCTATTCGGTTTTAACAGGCTTTTCCGAAAGAGGAAGTTTCATGTGAGTACGAAATTCACAAGCGGTCACCAGTCACATGTATATTCCCATTAGGGGATCTGACGAAGTTAGGTTCTTGCAACTCCTACATACAGCGCCTGGAATTTCCAAATTGGTCACCCATTATAGTAATGACCAGGCTCAGCGACCAGCGTTGCTTAACTTCGGTGATCTGACAGGAACTGGTGTATCAGCATGATTATGCCGAAGTCATTATCCATGTTTGCCTACTGGATCATGCAACAAAA
>NC_136489.1:16730514-16758014 GCF_053919585.1 Euprymna scolopes | reverse complement strand
ATGGAATGTGTTTCATTTAGGAGGTTGGCAAGCATTCAGATGATCCTTCATGTAAGTACCTGATGTCGTTCTAGTAAGAATCCTTACTAGAAAAAATATCAGGGAAACAAATATCAACAACAAAATCATGTGATTTACATTTTATTCTTAAAACGAGCACATAAAATTGGTGTAAATTTTTCCGGTTGGAGAATTAACTGTACTTTTTCATTACGGAATTCGGCATATACACACACACACGCATATATATACACACGTATATACATATATATATATATATATATATATATATATATATATATATATATATAGCATAAAATTGTGTTGAAAATTCAAAATCTCACGTTTTCTTTTTATAACCTTCTTTATTTCCTGGATTTTTTTCCATTACAGCTGTTTCATTAATGGGTAGGCAATTTTACGATTTATGTGTCCATAAAAATATCCTGTCCCCACCAACTTCTTCAGATGTTTATCCATTAGATTCTTACAACAAAACGTATATTTTAACAAAAATAAATTAAAACACGCACATACACACACATACACACATGCACACACACCCCCACACACACACACGTATATATATACATGTGGGTGCGTGTGTGTATATATGTATATATGAATATATACATATGTATATATGTGTGTTTAAGTATTTTAAGAAGAATAAAAATAAGAAAACGTAACTAATCATAATGATGATAATAATAAAAATAAGAAGAATAAGAACAAGAAGAAAATAAAGAAAAAGAATATAAAAAACTAAAATAATACAATTGGCAATAAACGTATGAAGAAGAAAGTTATATACTACTACCATTGATACCAAAACTACGATTAAACTAATACTATCACAATTACTACTACTATTATTACTACTATAGATACTATTGAAAATACTACTACTACTACTACTACTACTACTACTACTAAGAACTTACTACTGCAACCAATAACAATAAAATAAGAAAAATGAATAAAATTGTATATTTATTGCCATAGGTGATTATATATCTGCTTTTTTTTTTAAATTTTCTTCGCACTTAAAATATCACGCCCTCAGTTACTAAAATGAAATATATTACCAACTTAAAATTTATATAAAAAAAGTACTTAATTCTTTTGTGTGTAAGAAGATCACTAATTACGTTTGACATGTGATTATTAAAAAAAATATTTCGTTCCTTCCAGGCGAAGCTGTAAAATCTCATCTTTAGATTCGGGAAAACATGAAGTCAAATCAATAAAAGACAACTAAAAAAATAAATAAAAATAAAAACAAATAATGAATATGCATAATTTTTAGAGAAAAAAAAACAAATAAAAACAGGAAAAATAAACAACAACAGATTAAAGAACAGCAACAGAAATCGAGAAGGAAATAAAAAGAAACGAAACGTTAAATATGGCGACGAAAATTTTGGCCAATGAAACAAATGGAACCTTATCATGGTAAACCTACCAAACAAGACATCGTGTATCCTTACTGACTTGTCTCCATTAGAAATCAAATTTAAACAGAAAGTCCTTTTTTGTTAGGATAGGAAATCTCAGCTCCACCATATGTGAGCTATAGATTGCGATAAAAATTAAATTTGCCTTCGTTTAGAAAAATTTCTCAGATCAGGTCAAGTGTGCTATCGGAACAGATTTTATTCATCTCAGAAATTACAGAAAAATGTACACAGTATAGTAAATTTTCTTGATATTTTGAGGCACAGGGTCAAAATTGGATGAGATTAGAACGATGGTTGTCCGATGTTGTCCTTTACGTCTGTTTGCTTAATTAGTGTCACACCAAAATACCATATTAACTCTGTGAATAAAACATACCTAACATTACCCCCAACAAGGGTTTTATTTAAAAAAAATGTATGTATGTACAGAATAATTGTGTTTAAAGAAACATAGGAAAATGAAGATTAAGTATCGTGGGCAGTTGGACACACCTGCTCTATATAGGTGTGAGTGGGTTGCTATTTTCGGATTGCTGCAAAAGTTCAAAACAGGCACGACACTTTCTTAGTGAAAAAAATACATTAAACGAGAAAATCTAGATAAGACTCGAGATTATTGATTGTATGGTGTCTTCCAAAATAGTTACCATTTGGGAAGTTATCCAGCAAGGGACAACATAAAACTGCTGGGCAGGCATCTCGGAAGATCTAGAATACCGAAAAATAAAGAGGATGGGGGTTCATGAATGCCAATAGTATGATACTTTCTTAACAAGAGTGGCGTCTCATATGATCTAAGTTTGGCGTTCACTCTACCTAGATAGGGAACACCTACTCGAAGTTAGTTCGTCGACTTTCCTTTAAATAATGCAACGTGCCATCTTTTATTATCATGTCTGATTTTGATTTTCCGATGATTAAAGAACGAAGATATAAAGTGTCGTGTGACCCTGTAATGTCAAGGGAAATCCCTTATCTTTTTTTGTAAAACAAATAAATATTATTGTGAGGTGCCTTACAAGATAGGTATCAATTTTGTTTCCAAGTTGGTGGGGTAGAAATTAACAAAATACACAAGGAAAGTGGGAATATCGTACTGTACCTGCAATAACCCTTATCCCTGAGCGGCTTCCGGGCCTTGATAAGTGGTAAACACCGTGTAAAAAAAAAAATCGGAGGATCTTTAATACCAAGAAAAAAGACAAAAATGGTCAGAACTTATTTACACAACTTGAAAGATAATGTTCTTACCGGGATGAAACCTGATAAAACCTAGGCTCTGCGTGTTCTATGTCTTGGCAGAGAACATATACTTAAGCTTGTTACGTTCACTTGAAGAAGCAGGATGCAATCTCCTATTATTACGTCTAATTTTGACTTTAAGCTGACGTTTAAAGTACAGAGATATCAAAGTTTCGTGTTATTTATTTTACATGTAATTGCTTTCTTCTAACTGAAAAAATACAACTTTTGAGATTCTATTCCATTTTGCAACGCCGGGCCGCTACAGTTATTTTTTACAAATCCCTTTTAATAATTTGAAAATTAATCATTTAAATATTTGAACATTTTGTTGTTTTGTTGTACGGTTCATGTTAGTTAGATTGTAAACGAACCCAGATTGTAAAAAGATTTGTTAGAACCACTGACTATCACTAGATTGTTAATATTATCTTGGCATATATAACCTTTTTATTTGATTAAGGTAATATCATCGAAATTAAGTGACGTTGAGCGTTATTAATACGAAATGGGTGACTATTTGGGAATACGAGAAGCTGTGCATGCTCTCCGCTTATCTCAGCATTTTTCCATACGTTCTGGAATTTTTCTTGTCAATCAAGAATCAAGCAGTTTCAATTCAGGAAAAGTGTTTAGGATTGCGCAAACTTAGTCTTTAAATTATATGCGCAGGCAGCCTTACAGAGGTTATCCATTGTCTCTCAAGGCTAAAAGGCGGCATTCTATTTTATATTCTATCTGTTTTTAGGTATTTGCGAAATTATATCAATTTGGGGCCCAGACTGTATTTATGGTGACAAGTTCTAAGTTTATCCATACAGTTTTGATTTTACCAGGTCGTGTCTTTAATACACTTAATAATTAACAACACTTAATAACAAAATTTTGCCACGTGCGTGCGAACAAAACAGCAACAAAATGTATGCAAATATTTTTTAAAAAAGCAAAGAGATTTTCAAAATACCGACAAAGTTCCCTGTATTGCTTATCAAATATTTTGTTGAGTAATATTTTTCATGATTTTTTTTAATTGTATGTGAGTGATAAACCCAGATAAAAATCTTTTAAAATAATATTTTCAGTACGAAGACATATATTAGAATTTTATGTGTGTGCATACAATTTTATGTGTGTGCATACAATTTTATGTGTGTGCATACAATTTTATGTGTGTGCATACAATTTTATGTGTGTGCATACAATTAGTCTCAGGGCATCATCATACTTCTACATAACACTGACAGACGCACATTTTACGATCGCAAGTCAAACTGCTAAAACTCATAAACAAGAACGGTTCTCTGAAGATGCGCCGACTTATACTGTGAAATTGAGCCTATTTCAGCCTTAAGTGTGACAGAGCAACATATCTACAAACAAGCACAACGCGTTTTTTAGAGAAACGCATGGACACTAAAATGCTATTTCAAAAAAAACTGAAGGAAACGTTAAGCTAGGCAGTCTGGAAACATATCGACGGACAGAGCCTTTTTAATCAATTCTTGGACTCATTAAAATACAAGATAATAACGACAAAGCAATCTGGGTAAGCATAACCTCCGAGCCGGAGATACAAGATAGTGTTCTAAAACCGACAGATGGAGTCACCGCCCAATCGCAGAACTCGTTGGAGGTCAAAATATTGACATTTCCACGTTCGTAGATCGCTAAACCCGGTCATTTGCTGCAGAATTACGGATGCACTGTTCTCCTCTCCCCATCCCGTTAAGCCGACGACTATCTCGCTGCATCTGATCAATGACAAAGGGAATATGAGGGACGAACGGAGAACGAAGACGAACGCAGCGATAAACAAAACGGAGGAATCTGTTTGGCGGTAACAAAAATGCGAATAGAAGCAGGAGGAGAAAAGATGAGTGAATCAGTTGCGTTGGTGTTTACCAATTTCAGCGGGAAACGTCGCACACACGAGCGTATTTACTCTCATATGATTCGGAGATAGCGGCGACAGAGTTATAGAGATAGAGATTTAGTTCGGAAGAACGTACACGTGAATATGTTCTGTTTAGAACATGTCTCCAAATTTTAAACCCGTACATTTTTAAAAGTCGATCTTATTCCAACTTTTGGACTACCTGTGCGTATGGCAACCGGACCCCCCCCCCACACACACAAACACACACACACAAACACACATACTCTAACTCGCACACACAAACACACACACACTCATGAATATAAAGCCATATATCTGTGCATATATATATACATATATATATATATGTATATATATATATATATATATATAATTACTTAATTTACTCACATAAAATTAATATACGAAAGTATAGATTTATTCGTAAACTTTAAGTATTTACTTCAAAAGTGCTCAATACGTAGGTAGAACTAGTTAGTAATTTATAAAATATATATGGCGATTAAGCTACACTGAATATTCCGCGTTTCATCCACTCAATGACTCCTCAGGCTTATGCGCATAAGCCTGAGGAGTCATAGAGTGGATGAAACGCTGAATATTCAGTGTAGCTTAATCGCCATATATATTTTATAAATTACTATATATAGAATATATATATATATATACATATATATATACATATATATATACATATATATATATATATATATATATATATATATATATATATATATATATATATATATATATATTCGTACTAGCGGGATGCGCCTAGCCTTACCCGATTGTAAAATACGCTTAAAGATGATATTTTAATTTGTCCAGATTTCGTATATATTATTATAGAGTCGTGATATCAAAAGTAAAAAAGAAAAAGTATTTTAGTGCCATCATCTTAAATCGAAACTAAAAGCAAACTGTAGCATTCAGAGCTAATGACGTCACTACTGTACTAACGTGGCACGCAAATAAACTGATTAAAAATAAACTAAGATAAATGTACAAAATATATAACGATTTCCCCAATTTCTACATATCTTGATCCCTTAAAATCTATTTGAACCGGTAAAAGACCCATAAAAGAATTGTCCATACAGAATCAAATCATCTGAGGCCCTTCGCGCCAGCCTACGATTTTTAATTTCAGGAGAGAGAGCGTTTAAAAATGTGTAGAGAGAAAGACAGACAAACAGTCAGCAAAATGAGTTTTCTGAATAAGATTATGTATTGTTTATTTACAAATTTGATATAACAGTTATTATTATTATTATTATTTGCTATTATTATTATTATTATTATTATTATTATTATTATTATCATTATTATTATTATTATTATTATTATTATTTGCTATTATTATTAGGATTATTTTATTATTATTATTTTATAATTATTATTATTTTATTATTATT
The DNA here is from genome assembly GCF_053919585.1 of Euprymna scolopes. Classification (NCBI taxonomy): domain Eukaryota; kingdom Metazoa; phylum Mollusca; class Cephalopoda; order Sepiida; family Sepiolidae; genus Euprymna; species Euprymna scolopes. The sequence goes on along the minus strand of NC_136489.1, from coordinate 16,752,000 downwards.
ATCATTTTTATTATTATTATTTTTATTATTATTATAATATTATTATTATTATTATTATTATTAATAATAATAAAATATATTATTATTATTATTATAATTATTATTATTATTATTATTATTATTATTATTATTATTATTATTATTATATGTTGCCAAAGACACGTGGAAAAATGCATATAAGTGCTATCAATTTTATGTCCAATAGTGTCAACTGAAAAAAAATATTTATCTACATATAACAAATAGACATGTACACACACACACACACACACACACATATATATATATATATATATATATATATATATATATATATATATATATGGGGGTGCGCGCGTGTGTGTGTCGTTGTGTATGTATATATATATGTGTGTGTGTGTATGTATCTATTTGATATAATCTATGAAAAATCATTTACTTAGGCTCAAAAATTCACCATCAATAATATATATTGTGAAAACTACGAAAATAAAAAATAAAAACTTAGCATAAATTCCACTTGGCTTGAACTCCTTGCAAACGGTGTAAAATAATTCCTCTGCAGATAATGTTTGGTTCGCTATACATCCTTCCATTCAGAACTCCTAGAGGAGTTATTCATCATTTCTCAGGTCGAAAAACATGTGTCTGTATATATATATATATATATATATATATATATATATATATATATATATATATATATATATATAGGTAGATAGATAGATGAGAGAGAGAAAAAGGGACAACGAAAGATAGGCCAAAAATTATAATAATCGAACTATATATATATATATATATATATATATATATATATATATATATACATATTCACGTTTGTTATAATTCGTATTCATGCATCAATATAAATATATGCATGAAAACATAAATACACATTCATCCATATATATATATATATATATGTGTGTGTGTGTGTGTGTGTGTGTGTGTGTGTGTGTGTATATAATATGATTATAAAAATTTCTATATATATAAATTGATTTTAATGAAACCATTAATATTATACAACATTAATGGTTTCTTACAAAATATCTAAAAAGCTTAATTTGTTGGTAAAAGAATGCTTTAAAATAATGTTATTTATTCAGATTTGTGCATCTGCGCTTCCCTGTCTGGTCAGTTTCAGATCGGAATTTCAGGCGACTTTAATTTTATATCAATGAATTAATGGAATAATAAATGAAAATGGCTGATTATAAAGATGGAAAGGAAGAAATTAAATAATTAGCAATTAATAAGAAGGCTGGGCAAAATATGAATTCATAGCATATGAGAAAACGCTATGTGTATACGCTGATAAACCTTAATTGCATTGATTTGTAAATTACACATGCATAATTAATACTATAAATGTGTTCCCCTCGCCCAATCTTTCTTCCTCTATATATTTGTGTTATAGACACACTTACATATCTGTATATCTCGTATATATGTGTGTGTATACCCACACACACAAACACACACACACACATACACATGCACACATATATTAAATTATGTTCACATGTATAAATTTATTAGCATATATATGTATAATTATAATTATCATTTGCTTTGATATAATTACGTTCGCATCTAAAAGTGGTGATCTATCTATTTCATATTGATAATTTCTGTCTCTCACCTATTTTTTATGTATTATATATATATTTGTGCGTGATATTTTTATTATATATATATACATATACATATATATATATGTGTCTGTGGGTGTGTATTGAGAAGGGGAATTCAAGGAAAAGGATAAAAACATACATAAAAAATAAAAACATTCCGAAAAAAAAGCATTTCAAAATAAAGACTTGCTTTTTATTAGCTAGATTCTGAATTTAAACTGTGATTTACATAATTATTAATGAGAACAGACATTTCCTCGGTAAAACACTGGCAACAATTGACAAGACTTCCGCTAAAAAGAAAGCGGAAGCCGAAAGGAGACTGTATTAGTAAGCATAACCAGAAACGCTATGAAACTCTATGAGACAAGCTTTTCAGAGCTGATGCATCAACGTGACACATTTGCGTGTGTTTTCTGCAAACATATTAAAAAGCAAAGAAAACATGTCTTCTTCCAAGAATGTTATACGACGTAATTACTTTAAAAGCAATTAATTAAATTATTTTTTCCCTCCAAATGCTTTTCTTCCTTTAGGTAATTAGTTGAGGATTGTTTAAAATACGGAAATTAGCATGTTTAATCTTTTTGCCTTTCGTGTCGTATCTGATGACATGAAAGATATTGACAAAAAAAAAAAAAAAAGCAAGCGTACAAGGAAACATGAAAGCAAGGAAAACGTGGATAAATCTTGAGAGTCGATTAATACAGACGATGCATCCGAATGAGCAGAAAGACGAAAAATAACGAAAAGAGAAAGAGAGAGTGTTATGAAATAGTTTGAAAGAAGCTCACGAGCTTATGCAGAGTGTGAAACGTATAGTGGTATTTCCCATTTGAGAATCATGAAGTAAACAGCTACTCGGTTGTTAAGTTTCATAAACAGCTTCATGGTAAACAGTTGATGATCTCCGTTTTATGATTAATAATTTTAAGTTTCTCCCCCCCCCCTGTCATATGGTTTAATTCCTTTCTAATAATTATCTGGTAAAGGATAAGGCAAAGATATATTAAAACTTAGTATTAGCAAGGAACTTCAAATGTATTTTCCATTTTATTTTATTATCACAATTATGTATAATATACACATAGCTTCTTTACACTACACACACACACATATATATATGCGTGTGTCTATGTGTGTGTGCATAAATGTATGTGTGAGTATATATATATATACAAATATATGTATATATATAAATGTATATATTTGTGTGCGTATGCATAACTGTATGTGTGTGTTTATATGTACATATACATCTATACATATGTAAACACACACACATATCTATATATATCTATCTCTATATATATCTATCTATCTATATGTATATATATATATATATATATATATATATATATATATATATATATCTGTTTGTGGTGAGAAGAAGCTGAAAATGTAAAATAAATATTGTACATTAAATGCCTAAAGAAGCTGAGTAGGTTTAACATATCGTAGACTTGCATAAAGCCGGCTTAGAGCGGGTAAAATCAAAAGATTAAAAAATTAATCAAACTATAAAACAAGAATGAAATAAAACTATTAAATAGAAAACGGAGATCATTAACTGTTTATCATGGAGGTGCTTGGCAATTTTAAACAAGACAATTGTTACATTCATAGTTCAGAAATGTTAAAATACTGCGATAACAAAATTTACATACAACCCAGTTATCATATCATAAATATAAAATCACTACTACTACTACTACTACTACTACTACTACTACTACTACTACTACCACCAAATACTTCTACTACTACTAATAATACTAATACTAATACTAATACTAATAATAACAATACTGTTAATTATATATATGTAAGTAAATATAAAATTAGAATTATTATTATTACATCTGAAACATCTCTTACGAATTACTCTGTGATGAATTTATTAGCCTATATATATCCATATATATATATGTATATATATATGTGTATATATACATATATACATATATATACACGTGTATATATATATATATATATATATATATATATATATATATATTTATATGTATATCATTCCAAGTGAAGGATATCGAAATATTATAAACAATAAACTTAACGAAGTTAATCCGGGTGCCCGATACCAATTGAGCAAATATATCTATATTTAAAAAAAAATGCATTTTTAACGTCGCAACACAGTCAAGCACATGTTTCTGTTCATATGTTTAAATTATTTATGACCTCGTCAGGCAAGGTTAAAAGAGTATATCCTTAATGTTACATAAATAAACTAAGTAAATAATTTATATATATATATATATATATATATATATATATATATATATATATACATTATATATATAATTTGTTAACTTAGTTTATTTATGTAACATTAATCTACAGACACGCATCGTACCACGCCAATAACTAGTACGACGAAACACGTGCTCTTAAATAACTGTTGTATAAGTAAAATACAGATATAAATAATACGTTTATTTGTTCATGGTTAAAATATTTGTGCGCTCGTTAGAATCTAAGGGAAGACTTCTTCTCAGATTTTGTTAATTGTCGTTTAAAATCATGACATGACACATATACACACAAACACACACACATGCATATATATATATTTATTTATATATATATATAAATATATATAAACACATACATATTTATTTATATATATATATAAACATATATATATAAGCATATATATATGTATATATATATATATATATATATATATTGGGTAATATTATATGTATATATATAATATATATATATATATATATATATTATATTATATTATATGTGTATATTCAACAGTCAAAATGTATTTTAGTATGAGAAAATCCCCCCCTGGGATATATACTGGACTCGTTAAATAGGAGGTTTAATCAACTTTGTAAAAAGATTCCAACGAGGATTATTTTAAAGATAATTTATCAAAACTATTTTTGATTATGAATTTTAAAGTACATATTTTACCAGTATGCATAAAGCAGAATCACATTTATTATTTTATCATAAAGTTTTATATTTCATTAAGTCGTAAGAGAAACGTAGTTTCATAACATTGACGAGAAATAACAATACATGTATATATATATATATATATATATATATATATATATATATATATATATATATATAGTCACATGTATTAAAAATAATGAATCGATATTAAAAAAAAAATAACATTCTAAAATGATGCTAGGGTGAAAGCAAACTGTATTTGTGTTATTTTCCCGCCCTTTTGTTGTTCTAATAACAATAGAAAACGCACAGCTCTTCTTTTATTATTATTTCTTCGGTAGTGAAAAGTTGTGAAAAAAACACGTAATGTCAGTCGCGGTTGTAACGCAAGCTAATCTACACAAAGGAAAGCAACAACGAAGGGAAGCCAATAATCGCACGAAGAAAAATAAATACACCGCGAGAAGCAGACTGGCATGAACGAGGTGAAATATCAAAACGAACATGTCCGCCAAGCTGTGAAGGAAGAGCTGTTCAAAATGGCGAATCAAGAGGGCGAATAGAATAGCAGATTCATAGCAGACTTAGAAAATGACGATTAATGCCGGTGCTCGAGGGCTCAGGTGCTTCCGAAAGAAAGCCATCGTTATAAGTTTACTATTTCTAAACATAATGTGTTTTTTTTTGCCAAGCACATCAGAAATATACACTATATGAACAAATGCATATTTAGAAGTTTTAAATTCATATGTAGACCTCTTAGAAGGTATAATCGATGATTACCTGAGTTTAATACTTGAACTTTGTCTTTACCTTTTAGTCGGAAGTTATATGTTATGATACACATTTTAATTTCATCAATCCCCGATTAGTAAAATACATATTCTTCTAGCGGTAGGCAGCTTTTTATTAATATTTATCCCAATACAGAGCCCCCTTTTTAGGGAACTAGGTTTTCCCCACAATAAAAATCAAACTACTGTGCAAATCTGCGGACGATGTCAAAACATCGTTGAACTCACTACTCGCTCAGCAGTCTCCAATAGCGTAATGGTTAGGGGCCTTGGGTGTCGGGTTTCAATCCTGGCTTGAGGTACTTTTCTGTCTAGCCGCACTTATGAGCTGTGAAACAGCGAAACAGTACTGTATGCGGATGACTATATATATATATATATATATACAGTACTATGTGGATGACTATAATGCTCCTCATCTTGAGTTGATCATATTGAGAAGTGATACACGAATTACCATTAGCGTATAAGCAATGATCTTTGTGTAAACAAATCGAGCGGGGGTATTTCGGACGATGTCAAAACATCGTTAAACTCACTACTCGCTCAGCAGCCGCCAATAGCGTAATGGTTAGGGGCCTTGACTGTCGTACAGACGGTCGGGTTTCAATCCTCGCTCGAGGTAGTTGCCTGTCTAGCACTGATGAGCTGTGAAACAGCGAAACAGTACTGCATGTGGATGGCTATATATATATATATATATATATATATAGTCATCATATAGTCATGTGGATGACTATATATATATATATATATATATATATACACACACACACACACACACACACATATATATATATATATATATATATATATATATATATATATATATATATATATATATATATATATATGCTCTTTACTAACAGGCCGCCCAACAAATTTGGCCGGTCGTAAAATACGAATAAATATTAGATTTTCATTAATGCAGGTTTCGTATTTATTATTAAAGAGACTGTCCAAAAAGTCACCGATGAGTTTAAAATCTTTGTCATTTTTCCATTAATGATTATCCTTTCTTTATTTAAGATATTTTACAAATTATATTTGGGAAATTAATTACGTATAAGTACAGCATTGAACGTACGCAAGTTGTGAAATTGTTTTACCAAAATCATGGCTCAATTGTTTTAACACAAAGAGCTTATCGACGGAATTTTCATGCTACAGATAGCCCAAGTTGCAACACAATTGGAAACATTGTGCGCCGATCTGAAAACCAAAGAGCTGTTCTTCATCTTCCGCAGGCTGGCACACTTCGAAACGTAATCAAAAATGAAAATAGGGAAAGAGGGCGAGAGAGCGTGGCGCAGCAGTCTGAAACATCGATTCGACGATTTTTCGATAACTTGGGATATGTCGCAGCTCACTGCACAATATTCTGCACAGTTTAAAACTCTTTTCTTTTCAGCTTGTTTAACACTTGAAGCCTGAATATTTTCAAACAAGAGTTCAATATACAGTTAAAATGCACGAACTGGTCCGATATAACTTCAAATGTCTGCAGAAGTTTATTATGTCTGATGAAGCTTGTTTTCATTGGAATGGATTCACTGACAAACAGAATTACAGATTTTGGGGCTCTGAAAATCCAAGGGCAATTCATGAAAAGCAACTGCACTCCATAAAGTGCACTATAGTGTGCAGTAAGGAGGGGAAAATTATTAGACCATATTTATTTGAAGATCAAGACGAAAATGCTATCACTGTTCTTGGAGAGAGATACCTGACTCTGATTACAAATTCCAAATAAGACCTGATTTTAATTCCAGCAAGATGGGACAACGACACATAAGGCGAGAGACACCATAAAGCTTTTCAGACAATGCTTTGGAGACAGCATTATATCTCGTTATGGCAGTGTCAAATGAATACCACGCTCCCCAGACTTGACTAGCCATAATTTCTTCTTGTGGGGATATCTTATAGAAAGAGACTATGTTAACAAACGCCAAACACTGCAAGAATTGAAAATAAACATCGGGAACGAAATAAAGAAGTTAAATCCCAATAAAGAGATTCTGCAATCTGTCATAAATTATGTTTTAGAACGAGTACAAATATGCGAAGCTAAAAAACAGGCAACAGAAAAAGCCATTATTTTTCATAAGTAAGATTGTATCGATTTTAGATTTTTTTTTTCAAAGAATAATATCCCAGTCAGAGTGTCTTGAAATTATAGAATGATATAATCAAAAATAAAGAATCTACTAAATTTCAAAACCCTGTATTATATTGGACCCAACATATAGTGATGATTTTAAAAGTTAAAAAAAATGGCGTCCACTGAGAATCGACAACAAAACGTTTAGCTTACGATTTACTTTTTCCTTTTCATGTTAATGCTTCAGATATGAAGACAAGTTTGCCGCAAGGCTAAAAATTAAAACATTAACCAATAGCTATTACATTACGCATGCATATTCATAATGTCGTCTTTCGAGCTTAACCTTGAAAATTCCATTTTTTTATTTTAAAAGTTTTGCACCGATTTTCTCCGGCTAAAACACAAATATAAAGTTTCGCATTGGTTTTAATACTCTATATATTTAGTTTTATATCTGTAAATCAAAAACGGACAGACGGGGTTGGTAGGCAACATTTTAAAGCAAGTATATATATATGCATGCATATATATATTGAAAGATGTTTTTGCTTACTATAAGATTTTACGCAAATATTAAGCAACTATAAATCATGTAGAATATCTGCATGAATATAATTACACGTCTTGTTAACTAAAGATGATAATTGCATAAGAAAACTGAAAAACAATTCTAATAGGGAATTATTTAAAGTGAATTTTTAAAACAATATGCAAATTAGATAGATCTTTTTAAGATGAATGCAATTCCACCGCGCATATATAACAATGTTGTATTTTCTTTTTAGATAAATAAAAAAAACTGGATTTTAATATGACTATCAATACACAAAAAACATATGTATGTGGATGACTATATATATATATATATTCATATGAGCCTGACGATTCAGCACGGAAATTAAATGCATATTGAATCTATTTACTTAGCTTTTTACCAAACTTTACTCACACATTGATCAGTGTAAAAAAATTCTGAAAATCAATGCATAAAATATTAAACTTCGTTTTCACATTTTATGTGCATACATAAAATAATCACACACCCACACACACACACACACACACATATATATATGCATATATATATATATATATATATATTCTTTTTTTCTATAGCGTCGAATTGTTCAGAGTCGCCTGAGAATGTGTCATCGACTGAAACAGATGGCTGTTTGTAGCGAACAAATGTAACTGTTTACCTTCGGATAAATAATAAAAGATACTTTGCTCTTGCTATCAAGCACTATCTAACAACCTCGTTGTGTTTATTAGTTCATTAGTTCCTATTCTTGAATATCTCATGCCTGTTTATATATATTTATATATATAGTAAGAGAGAAAGAGTTTGATGGATATAAATTATTAGGCAAAAACAAATATACTTACGACAGGTAAGCGAGAGAGAGCCGTGTATATTTCACTTTTGAAAAAAAATAGGTTGGATTCTCGAAGTTATGCTTAAATCGTATCGCATCTGACAAATCTATGTTCGATACTGACAGGCGGTTTATGCAACTTTTTTAGCGTGTGTTCTTCACATGAAAATTCCACTTTCCATGAAAAACTACTCACTCTAAATCTACACGTGTCGTTTTCAGAGATTGCGAAGAGGATAGATATAACCGCCCTCACGTATACTAACTGAATGGTCATAACAAAAAAAAATCGGTTAAAATATAACCTTCAATTGTTGGTTTTGCACCTTTAACGAATTTAGATCGTCGTCAAATCCCTACATATTTGCTTTAATCGCATTCGTTTACAGCCTGGAACTTTTACATGCAAACGTACGTTATTATAACGATTTTATTTTGTGTATCTATCTTTATTTGCTGACTGTTTTCCTCATCTTCACAGGTGTTGTTCACCACATATCGGCCAACTCATTCTCTGATCTACTTCAGGCACTAAATTGAGACGAAATAGGAATACTGAGACGTATAATTGTATCCCAAATAATTACTGCCTTACATTATTGTTGGCTCACTAAGTTTTGGACAACAAACCCTCTGGCTTACTTCGGTAGGATTGAAACCGCTATCTAATGGCAATGATGATCTAGAACTGTAAAGTCTAAAAGGATTAAAAAATAAACGAATAAAGATATTAATAAAAAATACGATTTTCTGATTATTCGTACATCATAGAAAAAAGGCAGCTTATATGAAAAAAGATGGTTTATTTCAATAAAATTACAAGCGGATACCTACCACACAGCTTCAATTGTTACCTAATCATCCCATTTATATTTGGCATATCAAGCTCTGCATGAGCTAGACGGAAAGAAAATGTCTACTGCGTACATTGATAAAAACAAAAATACAGTTATGAAGCGTATGCCGATTAAATAAATATATGAGTGGTTTCCGCTCCTTGTTACAGCGGCTGGCCTAATTGGACTGTACATTCGACAAGAACCTGTTGGGTTCAATATCACTTTTCTCATCTTGTTTTGTATGTTCGCTGTCCAAACTAATATTTATCTGCTTGTATCGCATATATGGCATCAGCAAACACGCAAAAGAGAAACCTCTCTCTCTCTCTCGCTCTCTCTCTCTCTCTCTATATATATATATATAATTGTATATATAATTATATATATACATATATATGTATATATATGTATATATATATAATTTTCTGGAAAAATTATAAATATAGATATATATAATTTTTCCATATAAATATATTTCAATATTTTTAAATATATACGCCTGTGTATATATATATATATATATATATATATATATATATAGTAATTTATAAAATATAAGCTTAATCGCCATATATATTTAAGCTTAATCGCCATATATATTTTATAAATTACTAACTAGCTCTACCTACGTATTGAGCATTTTTGAAGTGAATACTTAAAGTTTACGCATGAATCTATACTTTCGTATATTAATTTTATGTGAGTAAATTAAGTAGTTATATATATATATATATATATATATATATATATATATGTATATATATATAAATAAAAAATAAAATTAGAACATGGGTCGAAGAAAAAAGCCGAATATATATATATATATATATATATATATATATATATATATATATATATATATATTCGGCTTTTTTCTTCGACCCATGTTCTAATTAATTTTTTATTCATTTATTTTATTTTCTTTCTTCCTCGTTTTCTCTTATTTCAACCTTTTTTATCACATGCACTGCATATTTTATTTATTTTTTAATTTTACGTACCTACACGAAACATCCTATTGTTTATGCTATTATTTCCATAAATCAAATATATCCTTACGAAAAACTATCCAAACCATCGTTTTTGACAATTTATTCTTGCGTATAAATTGACGTTGTTTTTGTCCTTATCCATACATACTTTCACCACAGCATGTTTACATAACTGACGTGATAATCTATCAAAGACACTATCGCTCTTTATCATTAATTTATTAATTGCTGTATATATACATGCACACACGCTTATATATATATATATGTATATATAAATATATATATATACATATATATACACATATATATATTTATATATATATACATATATATATATATATATATATATATATATATATATATATATATATAAATTGATAAGTGATCAACATTTTCCGCGGATATCGCGTACCAGTTACACAAAAACTCACACACACAAATTAACACACACACACATACACACACAGATCAAAACACACGCACATATGTACACACACACACACACACACACATATATATATCCATTTTATTCATCACGCCAGTGTGTGTGTGTCTGAATATTTATTTATGTATATATATAAGAGTATATATATATATATATATACACATATTAACGTATATATATGCATACACATAAATGAGCATATATATATATATACATATACATATATATTTATATATATATATATGTATATATATGCATATGTGTCTGTGTGTATTATTCTCAAACTCCTCAGATTCAATCAATCACTTTTCTTATCATACCATAAAGTGTGTACTATATTCACTATTTTTGATAGTGTGCTGCTTGGTGATGAATTAAATGATATATATGTTATCCATATTGTCGCAACCTGTCTACATGTCTTTTTATGCTCTGCTCTCAATCACGTCTATAATTTTAATGCGATCAACAGATAATTTCACCGATCATTAAGTTGAAGGTGATTGTTTCGATTACCTATTTGTAGATAGCTCAATTATGCGGTGATTTAGCTTTCAGATTGGTCATCAAGTTGTCAGGTGAAACTAAACAGAGATTCAACGCTAGAATAACGAAGGCGAAGCGTAGGAAAGAAACGACAGATACCACACGTGAAATGAACTGTTCCGATGCACAACGCGATAAATCCAACTTGTTTATATCCAAACCTTAAACAATAAAAGGACGGATATAGAAATGTAGACTTCACTAAGCGTTTATTTTTATTAAAAGGAAGTAATTATGTAAAACATGATTTGGGAGATTGATAGAATGTTTAAATGCAACACCTTTTGTGTGAATGCTTTGCCATTATGAAAATAAAGGTTTGGCATTGTCTATTTAAACTCTGAAAATATTGCTCAATATGCACGTGATACGACAGAAATGGACAGTAGTATCATCCTTGGTCACGTGATATTGACGATTAAATAATCGTAATTGACGTTCCCTCGCAATAGAATGGATAGTATAAGATGAGGATCAAGAGTAAGTGGAGAAGTTGTCTTTGTGATATAGAGCGTCTTATATAAAATCGACCACTTCAATTCTTCAAATATATATGTATATATATAAACACACATATATATATGTGTGTGTGTGTGTGTGTGTGTGTGTGTGTGTGTGTGTGTGTGTGTGTGTGTGTGTGTGTGTGTGTGTAAATACATGCAATATGCTTCGGGTTTGTGCCTGAAGTTATCTATAGATGAGGGAGAAGTTATCTCTGTGATATAGAGCGTTTTATATAAAATCGACCACTTCAAATTTTCATATATATATATATATATATATATATATATATATATATATAAACACACAGATATATATATATATGTGTGTGTGTGTGTGTGTGTGTGTGTAAATACATGTAATATACTTTGAGTTTGTGTCTGAAGTTATTTCTGTAGATGAGGGAGAAGTTGATTTTGTGATAAAGAGCATCTTATATAAAAACTGGATCCCACGGTACGTTGTTATTTAATCGTTTTCTAACTTGAAGTTTCATAAAAATATATGTTTACAAAAATGACCTACTAGAAAAACGACCAAATATATTCCGATTCCATATGAAATAAATACGACCGAGGATAGCCGACTAGAGATCTAATTATATATGTAAACAAAACGTAAGAAAACTCTAATTTTCAATTTTTTTCAGTGTCTAGTTCAAAACCCATGGTATCAGGTTGGTTTTATTTGATCTTTTATAGCATTATTAGATAATAAATACTATGTACGAGCGATTAAATAGTCTAGCAGTAGTTGAGATATATTTTCATCAAATATCTGTGTGGAATTTTTAATGTAAAAAGGAAATAAAAATTAAAACACAAACATCATTTTTGAAAAGTTTTACACCATAGATTAAATATTGATAATTCATATGGCCGGATAATGAACAGAGGAAGATTTATTACTTTTTTATTTTACACATATTAAAGAATATTTTCAATATATGTTACACATTTTAAAGAATATTATCAATATATGTTACACATTTTAAAGAATATTATCAATATATGTTACACATTTTAAAGAATATTATCAATATATGTTACACATTTTAAAGAATATTATCAATATATGTTCACTTATTTAATCCTGTGTAACACACACACACAGGTATGCACACACAAACACGCATATATATATGTACATATATATATATATATATATATATATACATATGTGAGATAAGTCACAGATTAGAGATCAAGTGAATTATCCTGTTAGATATTACATTGAGGTAATACTTTCAGGATGATCCTAGCCTTAAAGGTAAAGCTCAATATTTAAAAATAGAGCAATATATAAGTTTGATAATTAAAGTTAAATTCTGTAAATCAAAATAAGTACACATATATTTAAATTAAGAATTTATTGTTTGAAAAAGAGGAATATATGGAGAAAAAAATTCTGTTTATTTTCTTCATCCATGGATTTTCAATAATAGCGAATATCATCAGAGGAAATAAAATGTAATTAGCAAAATGTTCAGCTATGAATAAACAAGTATTTTGCTTTACAGCACACATATTGAAATGTTATTTGAATGGTGAATAAGAGTTATAGAAAAAAGGATTTCATACAACTTGAGCAATTCATTATCAGAATGAGTTCAATATTTTCCGGGATATTACTGCCAGTTCGGCGGGATAGAGATCCAGGAAAAAATCAGTAATCCGATATATCAAGAATGTTTGGTTGTCCCATACTGTTATTTCGAACGGCATACGAAATGGTCATCCTCGGATATAAACATAATTTTTTTCTATATATTCCTTGTTTCAAACAATAAATTCTTAACTTAAATAAGTGTGCATATATTTTGATTTACAGTATTTAACTTAAATCATTAGAACTATATATACGTATATATGTAAAAATATACACACACAAACATATATATATATATATAAATATATATATATATATATATATATATATATATATATATATATATATATATATATATAGCGAGACATTCTTTTCAAAAGAAATAACTTGGTCAAATCGATATTTATTCGTCAGGATACATCGCGTTTCGTTCGGTTTCCCAGATTTTTTTCTCAGGAAATGCCTCCACTATGAATGTGTTGCCCTATAACTTTGCTTTGGGAGTCAGTATTTTTCAGTAAACACACACACACACACACACACACACACACACACACACACACACACAAACACACACACACACACACAAACACACACACACACACACAAACACACATACACACACACACAAACACACACACACACACACATATATATATATATAAGTGTTATGATTAAGCGCTAGCAATGCTACAAGATTTTGATCTTACTCATCACCCAATCCATCATTCTCTTGGGGACAGTCGGTACATTTCCATCGGGCCAACAACTGTGCATATATAAAGCTGTGTACATTCCCATGATTCTGCCAGTATGTTAGGTAACACAAGATGGAGCTCTTGATTCCGACACTTACAACAATATATATATATATATATATATATATATATATATATATATATTTAGTGGAGATGGTAATTAATAAAAACTGAAGAAAGTGCTCAATACTGTTATAGAGCAAATATGCGTTTTATTTTTTATTACCGTATCTTTCTGTTAAGTTACATTATTGTTTCGGCTACACGGCCGTTTTTTTGGCCGTCTGTAGCGTCCTCAGGCTTTTACAGAAACCCTGGTTTTTGTAAAAGTCTGAGGGCGCTACAGACGGCCAAAAAAAAAACGGACGTGTAGCCGAAACAATAATGTAACTTAACAGAAAGATACGATAATAAAAAATAAAAAGTATATATATGTATATATATATGAAGTGTGTGCATGTGTTTGTGTGCGTTTGTGTGTGCGTGTGAAGACAGAAAGAAAGTGAGAGTGATATGGAGAATGAATGAATTAATGAATTAAAGAGAAAGTGCTGAAGGTAGAGAAATATATATATATATATATATATATATATATATATATATATAGGGACAGAGAGAGAGAGAGAGAAAGAGTGAAAGAGGGAGAGAGGAGTGGGGGGAGAAAGTAAGATGGATAGATAGTTAAAAACATTAGTTCAAAAGCGAAAATTTCATAAATCTACGGCTAAAATCTTTAAAACGTGTGAATTTTTTTCAAAAAGCTAATTAAAACATGTTTACCCCAAACATAACAAAAATTCACTGCGACTTAGTAATCAAAAATATTGAGTTCAAAATGTATTAGAAATATTATCATTATTGACTCCCTGATACTATTACGATACTATGAAGCTATTATTCCCCGCCACTTATATTCAGTTAATTGTACGCAATAAATCGTTTACTAATAATTTCATGTTTCTATAAAAACACAAAAAGGATTTATTTATCACAAATCAGACCCAGTTATCAAATTATTACACGTTTTTAAAAGGATTATTATAAAATATGCCGCAAAACAATTTGATTGACTGTTATTTTCTATCACAACTGAAAGCAGTCTTTCTTTTTATTTTATTTATCCGTGTTCTAAGCATAAGTTAGTATTTCCATGAATAGGCCTTATCAGAAAGAGTAGGACCGGAATAAGACAAGACTGCTTCCCTGCACATTGAAACAGTCGTTTTCAAATAAATGTATTCTAATTGTTGTAAGAAACCATATTGACTTGTATTCGAACTTTATTTATACCAAGCATTTTTCTCAGTTTTCTCATAATATTCTTCATCTCTTGATCGAAAATCATTCCATATCAGTAATTCTTCTCCTCCAGTATCTTTGACCTTGATAATTGGTGACCCATTCGAAAGTAAGAAAGAAAAATAAAAGAATTACGAGGAAATATATTGGTTATTGAAACACATGCCAAGACGCTATCGTAACAAAACTAAAGATTAATTCACTTAGGTTTATCTGGCTCCCACGCTCTCTCTCCCCCCTCTCTTTCTCTCCCTCTCACATACTTTTACCCAATCAGTGATATTCGCACGTATACACCTATGCACATACTAACACTGATTGATTGACTAATTAATAATGGGTCTGAATCATTGCTCTCCTTCCACTCTACTCTTTCTCTCTCTCTCACGCACTTCCCCTCTCTTTCTGGCCTTCATGTACTCACTGTGATTTCCGTACACACAAACACACTCACATTCGAAGGATACACACACGCGCCTACAAGCACTGATTAATTGATTAATTACAACCGGTTCTATGTATTTCCACCAAGTACGAAAGCAACGATTGAACAATATAAAAATGCAAGTGGACAAAATGAAAATAAAAGAGAATGTACGCGTGTCTGGCTCGCTTTAATAATATCACGGATTAGTTTATGCTTAGAATAAAATTTCGCGTATATATATATATATATATATATATATATATATATATATATATATATATAAATATATATATATATATATATAAATATATATATATATAAATATATATATATATATATATATATTTGTGTGCGTGTGTGTGTGTGTGTCGTTTAATGGTAGAGTTCTTATCCCAGCTTGAGTCAGTTTATGCACACACGACCAGTAATTTATGTGCGCCAACACATACACGCACGAAGGGTTTTTATATATAAATCAGTTATCCCCATTTTTCGTAATTTACACACATAATATACAGAGACACACATCCGCACACACACACACACACACACACACACACACACGCACATATATATATATATATATATATATCAGTTTTAAACAGACAGTTTTTAGTTCTTCCTTCTTTTTTATTTCAATATTAACAACGTAAAGAATGACTGACTTTGCGCCTGAGGAAATCTTAGTTTTTTTAATAACTACAGATCGACACATTTATATGTCATGGACGCAGCGTTCGCACATATATCCCCCTCTTTCTCTTTCTCTCCCTCTCTCTCTTTCTCTCGCTCTCTCTCTCTCTCTCTCTCTCTCTCTATATATATATATATATATATATATATATATATGTGTGTGTGTGTGTGTGTGTGTGTGTGTGTGTGGGTGTGTGTGTGTGTATTGTGAAACTTTTATGCATTTTTGTTATCTAAAGCTGAGCTCGCGGTTATTCGAGTAAGCTTTTCCTCGATTTGTTTTTTTTCAATATACACAGTAAGAGTAACCTCACATTTGACAATAGTTAATTACTACTGTCCCGCGTATCGCTCTGGCGAACTAAAAATACTATTTTGTGACCACGTGTTAACACATGAGCCGGCCACTACATACTAAGATTAAAGGTCTCTCTTGTAGAAGAGTGAATGAGAGTACGAATTGGATGATATACTATGCCATGAGCGTTTATACGGACATGTGAAAAGGACAGACTATTCTAACTTAAGAGGTTAGCTCGACATTTAGTAAGACGAAACAGCACCAGTCAAAATTCCACTAATTCAGAAATATATTTAATCAGCAAATATGTTTTGGTAAAGCTAATGTTTTTTTTCTGGGTAGAGCAACAGTTAGTTTTATGAACAGAAACACCAACTACTCTCAGCAACTACGACTACATTAACATTTTTTATGAAAATAGTGTCCAATCTGTTTTGAATATAGAACTGGCGCCAATGAGATAGATTGATAAGTACTAATATATTCAGAAGGTTTATGCTATATAGTTCAATACAAATAATAAAGCAATTTACTTTTTTCAGTCAAGCACATCTCGGCAGACAATGTTCTTTATATGCGGTGTTTTGACATAGCGTTTCACTGAGTTAAGTGAAGAACTGTTGCACATCGAAATAACTACGAGTGTCCTTTTCACACCATTACAGCAACGATCCAATATTATTGTAATAATAATCGAAAACGAGGCTACAGCAAAGTAAGGTAACTCTCATATTATTTTCCAGGGTTGGCAGATTAGCATTTTCAAGACAAAATATTTTGGGAAGCTGCCTGGCCTTTAAAAATTATATTTGGTCTTTTACAAAGCGCAACGTACGGATTCTTTAATGGAAAGACAAGCAGATTATTACATAGAACTTGAAAACACGCCCATGTTGTTGTCAGTGAGTTAACAACCCCACTTACTCTGTAAAATGGGGGATAAGTCTTAGTAAGAAACTCTGATCATGGGAGATCATTCGGTTTGGAAGAAAATTGCGAATGTTCTTTCCAACTATTATAGGTAAACGAGTGTCTTCCGTGAATGCTTTATAAAGAGAACCAGATATTAGAACTCTATTGAAAGTCTGTAACAAAAATAACAATAGATTATAAAAAGCAAACACGCAATTTCTTTTCTCTGACAAAATGACTCGTACAAAGTGGTGTCGTCTGCGTGTGTGTATGTGTTTTTCCTCCTCTCAACGTGTTTTTATATTCATGTTTTTGTTATTATTAAATAATTATTTTTAATCAATTATGAAATAAGCTAAAGTACTGACATGAACTCCAATAATTTGATTACGCAATTGTTTTATAAAATTATGTTATAAAATGATCAAAATATAAAATTTGAACATTTTCAACCTAATGAAAAGCAGATTGTATTTCCGTTTCTTTGTAAACAAGTAAGCCATTTTGTAAATAGTTGGAATATAGAATGAATTAATTCGTGGCGTACTTTCGAAAGTATAGAAAAGGACTTGAACCCATTCAGACTGTCACATAGAACGTAGTTTTTGTATTTAAACTTTTTTAGTGCATATAAGAAAGATTAAAAGGCCAATAATATTATAGTTCGCGTTTTATAAGTTTTATAATCATTTCATTACGTAAAAATTTTAATGGACGAGCAATGGCGTAATAATCCAAGTGGACTTTAAAAACCCTGTTTAAAAATTATAATTTGGCAATAAAATAAAACACCTTTACACAAATAAATAAATAAATAAATGAACTCCATAATTTAAAAATTCAAGTATGGATTTTAGAAGCATTGCACATATTCTTGCTAAAGTTGTCTTAGTGCTTATCGAAATAAATTATGATTTATGTAAAGAATGTGAATATACTTCACACGCACACACACAAAACGGCTTCACACACTATAATAAATAAAAATATTTATATTATAAATGTGTGTGTGTGGGTGTGTGTGTGTGTTCGGGGTGTATCTGTGGGTGTTTGGGTGTGTGTAGTATGTACAATAAATAATAATATGTATATATAGATATATCATGGGTGTGGAAGTGTCTGTCATACATTTGGTTTTATTTTATTTACGACTCTTTTGAACAAATTGAATTATCTTTACTAACTGATTACTAGTTCAGGATAATTTATCCTTCTCTCATGTGATCTTTCAATATGCAAAGTGTCAACTATATATATATATATATATATATATATATATATATATATATATATACATACATATCATATATCATATATATATATATGTAGTGTACATCTATCTATATGTTTGTATATATATATGTGTGTACATATATATATATATATATATATATATATATATACACATCAGAAATGATATTAAAAGGATGCAGTGTTTACCTGACATACGCAATGGTAAACTATAATCGGATATAAATACCTGTATTTATATGTAGATAATTTAGTCCTAACTGAATAAAAAAGCTCAATATGCAATAGAGAGTAGAGCTTATTATAAGAGAAAACAAAACAGTTTTAATTTTCTTTCTATTATATATATATGTATATATATATATATATATATATATATATATATATCTTTCCACAGCCAGACAACATCGCAGTTCACAAGAGCCCTAGTTTGTTAGCTGTCATGGTTCTTGTGAGCTACGACGTTGTCTGGCTGTGGAAATAATTGTATATTCTATCACATTCTGAATGTTATAAGGTTATACATACACACACACATATACATATGTAAATATATATATATATATATATATATATATTATTTATTTATATAGATAACGGGTAGAAATGTATGCATAAAATCAGAAAAAACAACAGTTGTACAAACAATCCACAAATTAACAATTTTCATCGGAGAAATTTACGAAAAATACGTAGAACTAGTTTATATATCAAGCCCTTTCATGCATGAAGTGTTACTGTGTGTACATTAGTATTTTAAATGACAAGACTTTTCGAAATAATTTTATTTAATTCATTTTGCAAGCAATCGATATGTAAATGCAAAATCATATTTTACAATAATATGGTAAAGATAACTTAAAATTTGTACGAACTTCTTGACTCTAATTTCTCATCTTTATCATTTATACATTTAACTTTATTCACATGTTTATATATTTATATATACATGGTTCGGACACTTAATCAATCGCTATTAATTTTGCAGCACAACTGTTAGACATAAGGAATTCAAATGTTTAATGTTATGCATGATCTCTAAAATAGAGTAAGCATTTTTTTCCCCTAGATACTTCTGATTCAAGTGAAATTTAACAGCTGATATTTAAAATCAACTATGTAAACATTGAAACATTAGATAATTTTATTGGGTTTCAAAAGGCAGAACATGGGCTTATTTCAAAGTTTTAAAATTAGAATATTTCAGATTTGCCTTAGATTTTATCCAGAGGCATAAAGCACCAGTTAACCACGATAACCCGATTTGCAATTTCACCATAAAACATCTTAAACTTAAACCGTTATCATTTAAAAGAAGGGAGACCATCTTCAAGAACACGTTCGCATGACACAAACGTCATGCGATGTTCGTTGATTATACTAACCTATCAGGCTGTCCGGCGTAGCCCGGTCGTTAAATACGTTTAAATGATATTTTAATTCATGCACATTTCATATTTATTATTGTATAGCACATTTCCAATCGATCATTATATTGTACCTAATATATATTAGTGATTTCCCAAATTTTTTTAAACACATGACTAGAATCGATACCAAAACATTTAACCCTCCAACGTTATCCGCTAACATCCGAGCTTAGTTCAATCGACTTAAATGAGTAGATTATATATTTGTGCGTGCTTACAAGAATACTTTAAGTCGACTTCAAGATGCTGAGTTGCAATATTTAAAGTTTCACTCCATGGCAGCTATTTTTACTGTCTGCAAGCCAAATCGAATTTGATCCACATGTCCGAACATCCGATATATACAGTTTCAAGTCTATAAAGTAAAAATTGACAGAGACACTTCCATAGACACAGAGACAATATAGCTTCATATCTATCTATCTATCTATCTATCTATCTATCTATCTATCTATCTATCTATCTTTCTATCTATCTATCCTCTATATCTATCTATCTTTCTATCTATCTATCTATATTGATAGAACTGTAAATTAATTGTATTTTATATTAACACTTTACTCGCTTATTTTCCATAACTATTGGCGAAGACACTAATATGTTTTCACTAAATGTAATTAAAAAAAATGTAAATATGGCTTTTAAATGATA
>NC_136489.1:16710514-16725514 GCF_053919585.1 Euprymna scolopes | reverse complement strand
CTGATGTAATCGCTATATTTATCGTAAGCCATCGTATATTTCGATCCTTCTGGATGCATTAATAAAATAAATAGTAACAATGAAACATTCTAAAATGTGTGTAAAGTAATCAACAAAAATTAACCAATGAAAAAATTATACACGTTGTTAAAAAATAAAAATAAAATAGTGCAGAATCAGTTAGATTAATCTATCTCAGTCGAGAAATTAAAAGGATAAAAAAACACCAGGATTTACGATAATGACAAAATAAAAGGATAAAACATAGAAATTTAGGACGAAAAATATCTATTTTATTTAATGAAAAATGCTAAACAGGTGGAAATTCTGCCTAAATATACATGTATTATACACACACATATATACATATATATGTGTGTGTATATATATATATATATATGTGTGTGTGTGTGTGTGTGTGTGTGTGTGTGTGTGTGTGTTATATGTATGCGAGTTTTATCCGTAGAAAAAAAAATCATAAATACAACCGTATGTAATCAAGTATATTAAGCTGAATGTTATGATTTTAATAGCAAAATAAATCCAATTTCTAATTCGCTTTTTCTAAGGATCTGTAATTTTAGGAAGACTTTCCCTTTCACAATCTTAAAATTGTGAACAGACTTTCTGGTAAATATTTTTCTAAAATTAAAATCTTTAAAAAATTGTATATCTCTCTCTATCTCTCTCTCTCTCTCTCTCTCTCTATATATATATATATATATATATATATATATATATATATATAAAGGAACAAACT
This sequence comes from Euprymna scolopes, assembly GCF_053919585.1. NCBI lineage: Eukaryota > Metazoa > Mollusca > Cephalopoda > Sepiida > Sepiolidae > Euprymna > Euprymna scolopes. Next base: position 16,724,754 of record NC_136489.1, on the reverse strand, counting down.
GAGTTATGTGTTCATCAACGTTTCGTCTTTATTTCGGAACGTTGATGAACACATAACTCGGTTTGTTCCGTCTTATTTCTCTATTTGTCAGAATACTATTTCTATTATATATATATATATATATATATATATATATATATATATATATATATATATATATATATATATATATATATATATATATACTTGTGTGTGGTGTGCATTCGTGTATATATAACCAAGCACGGTTTACTGTAGGATATTTTGAACATCAATTAAACTGCGCTGCCCCTTCTGCAAACCTTAAATGAAATTGAATATAGTTGTAGAAAAATATAAACAGAAAATTAAAACTCAGAAATAGTTAATATATATATATATATATATATACATATTGATGTGTGTTTGTGTGTGTGTATATGCTGTGTATATAACATAGTACCATGTAATGGAGTGTATGTTCATTCCCACGTCATATGCATTTTATACATGTATTAGATGTAAAAGAAGAACCACCGTCAATACTGATTAAAAAAAAAAGGAATATGATTAATAAAGTTGATGTCAATAACTGAAGGTGGGTTAGGTGTTTGGCATATTTGACAAACCTTTACTTTTGACAACAATATTTGAACAGTTTCCACTTAGCTACATCCGAACATTCATAACAAGTAAGCTGACAATCATGATTTTATTTTAAAAAAAATACTCTTCATATATGGAAACGTGAAGCATATTATCGCAACGAAAAGAAAAGAACTTAACATTCATTCTTCAAAAATGCCCAGAACTTTTTGGACAGCCGGGTTTACAACTTGCACGATGTCGTCATGTTTAGTTTTTGGTTTTGTTTCGGAATATCAAACATTTTTATAGATAATTCGGCGAATATTGTGTTCAATTATTTTTAACTGCACTTGCATATTTAATTCGACTAATATACTAGCTTTATATACTAAGCTTTGCTCGAAATCGTTTTACTTTCATTTTCGTTTTGATTAGTGATCGAAAACGTGTGTCTTTACTCCATATTCCTGGCAAGAAATATTTACATGTAAGGAAAGAAAAGAAGGAATATATACAAGTAAAGCTATATAATATAATAAGTCGCAAAAATAATTTTGTCTTTGTGGTTAAACTCTTACATGTATTAAAAAGAAAAGAAAAGAACCAAGAGGTTCATTTAGTTTCTTTTTTATAATCATATTTTTGTTCTTGTCTGAATACGATTTCGAAATTAAAAAAAATATATTATTATTTATCTTATAAAATGAAATATTTTAAATAGAGTATAAATTAATTAATCGATTTATTTTTTTCGTTTTCTAAATAATGCGTATCCGTTACTACACAAGAAGACATAATCAAATACACATTCTTTAATGAGTTAATTTTATAAATGGAAAACTGGTGATACAGATATTGAGTTAAATACATCTTATTTCTTGATGTTTCAAATGTGACAATAAACTTTTGTAGATTTCAGGGCTAAACTTTATTTTACAGTTAAACATCAATATAAAAGTTCGCTGCCCACTTTATAGCAAAAAGAAAAATTCAACGTTAGTTTATTTATGAAACAAAATGAACACTTCCATCCAGTTCAATACTGAATTGACGAGGGTTCATTTCTAAAAAAACTGCTGGAGCTTGAAAATAAAACTGCCCACAAATAATAGATTTAAAGTAGTAAAAATAATATCAGTAAATTAATATATATATATATATATATATATATATATATATATATATCTTATTTTCACAGTCAAACAACGTCTCAGCTCAAAAGAGCCATAACAGTTCACGACACGAGTTTCGCCCTTATTTGGGCTTATCAGTTAGACATAACCGAACTCTGGATTCGAAATCCGAGCCTCTTGTATGCGAGGTGACTACTCTGGCATATGAGCAAACGTTCAACACAATGAAAAATCTATTACCTAACGGACATCAAGTTAAACATGGCGAAATCCGGCTATTGAATGAACCTTCTTCATCTTGAACAAGAGATGTGGTCATTCAACCAGCTATAACACAAGCTGATGCCTCACAAGTGGGAATACTCTCTTCGCAGGTAAGATGCTTGGGTTTCAAATCCCGAGTTTGAATATGCCCAACTGAAAACTCGAGTCTTGGACTTCATGTTTGTTGGCTGTCATGGGTATTGCACGTCGCGACGTTGCTTGTATGTGGAAATAATTATATAATCAATCACATTCTTAAGATTATATATATATATATATATATATATATATATATATATAAGTGAGAATGCGCGAGGGCACTTTTTAGCCAATATCCTGAACGAATATTTGATCTACAGTCTTTAAAGTTGGTATACAGGATATTCAGACTTTCGAAAAATGTTCATCTGTTTTATTCGGAAGCGTGGATTACTAAGGAGTCAAGATTGGAAAATTGGAACATGAAAGTCATCGAATTTTATCTGTCCGCTAACTCTTTGACGAATGCGCATGCGTGATTACTTCATGTTAAATATTACTTATGAGAAGAATAAATATTTTGAAAACACAGTTAAAAGACCGTGTTGTGTTGGCCTGATGGTTAAGTTATATGGCTCAGTGTATTTCAGATTTGGTTTCGATCTCAGTTCGAATATTTTTTCTTGTTTTTTCTTAATCAGTGGACTGTTTAGAAAAATAAAGAAAAAAACATAATACTCGTATGCACATGTTTCGGTTTCGATATTAATTAAAATACAATATTTATGCGAAATTTACGATCGGGCAACGCCAGACGGCCTCCTAGTATATATATACATATATATATATATATATATACATATATATATATATATATATATATATATATAAGAATTAAAATAATTTGAAAAATTCTTAAAATTAGTCGAAAGAAAAAGTTTTTTCTCAAACATCCTTAAAACTTGATGCTCTAGCCAAAATGGACGTTTGATCACGACTACTCCCATCGGAACATTATTGTTTCAACGGTTGGTCCGAAATAATGAAGTAATTTTATACAATAAGAATTACGTTCTATCTGTTTGATATGCGGTTTCCCACGGTATGATTAGAATAAAGCAATCACCGAAAATATTACTACACGAACACTGGACGACATATGTACATAGACGCCCGAAAAAATAAAACGTCTATTACAAGCAATTACACATATAGCAGATAAATGTTCATGGTTCAGTTATTAAGAATAATATATTTATATATATATATATATATATATATATATATATATATATATATATATATATATATATATGTTTGACCATGATGTTCTCAAATTAATTCCTCCTAATTTTATTCATCCCAATTATTGCGAATTACATTATATGGTAGCTGAACTTATGCTTCCATGAGCTTAAAGTTCCATCTCTCTCTTACACATATTTACGGTGGAAGACTTAAAGAAGCAAACCTTTGTCATGTGCATACGTAAGTAACAGAGATCCATTGAGAATAGTAGCAAGCATAAATCCCGAAGCAAAAAGATTGATCGTATATAAGGCACTACACGTTCATTCGTGCCCCTTTTACTTTTAGAGTTCAAATATAGGAGGTTTTACAGTTTGTACACGTATATATATATATATATATATATATATATATATATATATATACATATATGTGTGTATGTATGTATATATATATGCATATAACGTGTATATAATATATTTATATATAATATCGTAAAATATTTCAAATATAAAATTTAAGAACTTTAGAAAATTAGTATTTTCTAAAATTAAAAATATAACGAAGTTTTCTGTAATTAAATACTAAACAATTAAGTATCATCATTTTTTCTAGTACAGCACTATGCACTTTTTGCAATATTTGAAAGAAATTTAATTTAATGGACAGTGCATAACATGAAAGTAGAAGTTTTAAGTATCTACTCCACAATTTTCCTAATGAATATGTATAAAACTCGCATTTCTTTGAAATATTTAAACCTATCATTTTAACACTATTCACCGCACTATGCCTAAAAATATAAGATTTGTATAAAATTGGTCCCGTAATCATAAGACACTTAAGAAAATAGACGCTTTGAATTTATATTTCTTTTGAGTTTTAAGCCCAAATGTTTTTTACATATAATATTAACGGCGTAATTTTATTTTTCATGTGACAAATAATTATTATTTTTCAGAAGAATGATGCAATATATATATGTTATTATTACGCGCTAATATTATTCAGAGAAGAATCATCCAATGAATTTTAAGAGGTTTTATAAAAAATGCTCAATACCAAATTAGAGCAAAATAGAGATTTTCTTTTTTTTACATATATATTTAAGCATCAGTACATATTTATGGATATTTCATTAAACTAAATACAAATGACTGGAAAATTTGCCAAGAAACGTTGCTTTTACAAAAGTAAATAGCTTAGCAACATTCCCTGTCTAAGTATTAACTTATTTATAACTAGTTGACTAATACATACCCTTGAATGTGTATTGGTACCTAAATGTTTATGTAAAAATAAATAAAACGTGTGTGTATATATAAATATATATATATATATAGATATATATATATATTTATATATATACGTATATACGTATATATTTAAAAAAATATATACATCCATAAATATTTACAAATATATATAATTCGTTTATATTTATAGATATCTTTATTTACTATATATATATATATATATATATATATTTTATATTATGATATATGAACTGAATACAAATATTTTTTATATCTCAAAAACATAATTCTTGATTTATTTAATATATACATAATTTCATCGATGGTTTTAAACATATGATGCAAATATAAGATCAATATAATTAAATATTTAAAAACAAACTGCCCCCAAAAGTCTTTTTGGTTATTTTTTAATGTATAATTCTGAATTATATTCATCTACAAGTACATCGTTAAAAATGTAGCCATAAGAAAAAATCAAATTTTACAATTAAGTTGTACTTATCTGATAACACTGCAATAGTAATTAATAATAAAACTTGTAGGTTTGAAGATAAATTGTCTTTTCGGTTTTCATATGTATTGTATTTGTTTATATGAAACATACTTTTCGGGTATGTGTGTTTTTGTGTGTTTGTGTGTGTTAGTGTATGATTGCGTGTGAGTGTAAAATCAAAACTCACATCGTAGTAAAGTTTTATTCCTTGTTCTTATATATATATATATATATATATATATTTACCTTTCAGTGAATACATATATATTACCTTTCAGTGAATATATATATATATATATATGTATATATATTTACACTTCAGTGAAACAATGTCTTCCTAAAGTATATAAACATGCTTATTTTCAATTGTTTTTTTCGGAAACTACTCGGTTTATTATTATCAAATTGGAATATATATATATATATATATATATATATACATATATATATATATATATATATACATATTTATTTGTTCATACATATATCTGTATTAATATATCATATATCTATCCATACACTCATATATATATATATATATACATTAATACAATCATATATATATATATATATATATATATATATATATATATATATATATATATATATAAATGCTGGGGAAGTAATGGCCCGAGTAAACATATATGTAAAACAATTGTACAATAGTCATTTCAAAATATGGTCACAAATATGCTCCGTTTTTGCGATTCTAAATTAAAAAAAAAACGTTCTACACAGGAAGTATATCAAATGGTATACCATTTCTTGCTAGGATTTTAATAACTATTTTCAATATCTGATGCTTAGAATTATTAAGCCTAGGAATTTAATAATGACTAAACGCGCGTCAAATATATGAACAAGAAAACAGTTACTACGAATAACTCAGACACACACACACACATATATGTATATATATATATTTAATAGAGCTGTTACTTATATATATATAGATATATATATATATAGAGAGAGAGAAAGAGATAGAGAGATAGATAGAGAGTTTATTATTAAAAAAAATTAATCGCATACTCGAATACAAATATTTAGAATATTAAATCTTTAATTCTTCAGATATTTCATCTATTTAAACAGAATATATATATATATATATATATATATATATATGTGTGTGTGTGTGTGTGTGTGTACAAATAAGTGTAATCTCTAAAGAATTAAAGCTTTGAAATATTTACTGCACGTAATAATTATTAATATATATATATATATATATATATATATATATATATATTGTTACGCATATGCACTACAAAGTTCATTGCAAAATCTTCATCATCTTACTGTTTTCGTCAGCACTTGGTCTGGTTAATAAGTCAGATTCACTATAAACACACACACACACATATATATATATATGTATATATATATATATATATATCGCATATCAGTGTGCATTTATAAACATATCGATAAATATGTATATATGAAATGTGGACATATATGTGTGTGCATGTAATGCACATATATACAACATTAAAAAAAAACAACTTCTTTCAGAGCAATATCACAATTGTCAATTATGAAAGGGCATTTTTCTTAATACAATCCGTCATACATCCAAGTATATAACAACGTATAATATGATTCTCATAATATTATTAATCGTGAAATCGGGGTGATGTGAAGATATACACATCTTAATACTTTTTATATTGGATAAATACGTATGAACATATGAATAATTCAAATTACTAGGTAATTTTTTTTCCCACGTGATTGCAAAAATATACTTACTCTCTCGATAAAATTGAAAATATGGATTTCTGTATCGTCCCTGAAACCACGGACAGTACGTTCCTATAATGTTTTTCTGATGAAACGATGCAAATGGGGGCAGGGACCCCGTTAGTCCCGGGTCCTGGTACTCCATTCGTGACATTATCGTTGGACTAACACTTGGTTCTATGATGTGATTCTTGTTGTGAATGTCTTTGCTGTCATCTTTTGACGGGCTCTTCTCTTCTTGCCCCAATATCCGGCTGATAGAGAAGGACACCGTCGCCGAAGTCGTATGATCACCTTTTGAGTCCGACATATTAGTAATTAATTTTTTTTATTCTCTTAAAATTAGAATATAACTGCACGTGTTTGGTAAAATGACGTCCAAATTTTCAGTTAATCACAGTAGAAAAAAAGCCTTTCCCAAATGGAACAGGCTGGAGTACGTAAGATTTTATAGGATGAAAAATAAATGAAATGCGATGTTTATGTATACATATATGCATGCATATCTATATACGTACGTATATAGATATATATATATAAATAAATGTATATATATATAATCACATGGATTCGAATAAATATCTATGAACTTACATCGATTCCACATGAATTTTTACAAACATTTGCGCGGTATATTCTTGTCAATATAGAAATACATTGCTACACATATTTTGTTATGCTAACACATAATCACACATATATATTTATGTATACATATTTATGAGTACATGTGTAGTAAGTTTTTCCGTCAATGAGTATGATTTGTATCCAATAAGCTGTTCCAATCAGAAAAGTGTAAAATAAGTAAGTCCAAAACCTTGTTCTGTAATTGATCTTTCCAATAAGGGTTCCTGTTTGTCCTGGTCGTTGTAAGACTCACAGATAAAAGAATATCCTTTTTTGTTAGACGTTCGTTGATGGTGTAAGAATTTTCTCTATTAATCTCTCAAGACATTTGATTCAGTTAAGTGCATTTCCTTTTTGTCTTCTTGGTGTTTTTTTTTCTTTTTAATCTAATGTAAATTCTAAGACTACAATTTTTCTCTAAGAATTATAAAATATAAAAAAATATGTATTTTAAATCTAAGTTATTATGTTTTTTTCACGTACATATTTAGTAATACAGATACATGCGCTATATAGATAGATATATTTCAATATACATATGTATATATATACGTATGCATATAATATATAGATTGATTTTCGTTATGTTAAACTATATTTATGTCAATATTAATATAACACATATACATAAATATATATGTATATATTAATTTATATGTATATATGTAGGTGTTGTGTGGCGTATATATTTATGTATAAGCATGAGGGTAAGCGTGTCTTTGCGTGTGCGTGTACATGTTTCCGTTGGTCTCCTTGTAAGGTTTTTAAAAGTTCAATTGAGGTTGTTGTGTTGCGACGTCAATTGCAAAAGATGTTTAAGCAGATCGCTTGTCTGATACCGATTGTCGACAAGCTGTCCTTGAAATGGATAGTTGAATCGTTTGCTAAACTGTTATTGCTTCAATCTGAAGCCACAGCCTCTTTTCTCCCCCCTCTCTCTCTCTTTATCCGCCGCTCGCTTTCAAACTCTCTCTGTCTCTCTCTCTCTCTTCACATTCGATCCTACACTCTTTTTATCACTACCACTCTTTTTCACCGTAGACGTATAAACGTCATTAACAGCCAATACTAACTACAACACAGCGAGACACCAACCTCCTACCCCCTTCTTGGCTGACAGTTTCTGGCTATAATCTCTTTTGTTCACTCTTTAGTCTCCATCATTACTCTCCCTTCTGATCGTGCTCTCCATCCTTACTCTCCTTTTTACGTACATATCCTCCTTACTCTCCTTTCGTTTTTTGTCTTTACAGTCACCGCTACCTCCTTTAGAATATTATCTGTTTATATTATATTTATATAGAAATACATGTGTATATATGTTTATATACCTTTGATATTAGCTAAAAGATTACCCTATCGCCGCTTTTACGACGTGTTAGTTGTTACGTCCGATATGAGTAGACTGCTGTCTTTCACCTGGAGTAGTGATCATTAAGGCTTACTGTGTCAACCAGGTTAAGTACACGCCTACTCAGTCATCTACTGATCGACAGCTTCCATTCAATAGAGACATTTTATAGGGGGCGAACACAAAGGCCGAAGACACGCCCATCAATCAGGCTTAATAGTCGGCATTAAGAGAGAAGTGTTTTCATTGGTTTAAAGACGAGCAAGCATTTGCTTTCCTAAATTCCACCAAGAGTGATCATGGGGCGAAGAATTGCTTAAACACGGGATTAAATATTGACATACTCTGGAGTACCAAGATAAACATATATATTGACACACGGCTAAATTGGAAACAATATTAGCCACTATGACGTATCAGCTTCCATCAATGTATTAATCTCTCTCTCTCTCTCTCTCTCTCTCTCTATATATATATATATATATATATACATATATATATGTATATATATATATGTGTGTGTGTGTGTGTGTTAATATGGGTGTTAAAGTACTTACTAAAGTACTTAATCTGAGTGTTAGCTGGTCACATGTTAATTTGAGAGAAAACTATTGATATTTTTATGCACGATTCGCCCTAATAACTAAATATGTATGTAGTTATCTTACCTCCGTCTGCCCTGAAAGATAATGGGTACTACTATAAGAGTGGCTGCGTATGTATTTGGGGGGAAAGAGTTGCCTAATAACAGTAAGACCTCTTGAATCGATACTGTTTGATTCCGGCACAAGAAATCTTACACAACTGGAAACAATGCTGATATAAAAATTACATATACAACACATATTATTTGCATATGATCACTCATTTTGTACTAACAAAGCTAAACGTCGCTTAACCTTATTTCAGTGTTCATTATATATATATATATATATATATATATATATATAATATGAGTAATAACGAGCGAAGGACAATATATATATATATATATATATATATATATAATATGAATAATAACGAGCGAAGGACAATATATATATATATATATATATATATATATATATATAATATGAGTAATAACGAGCGAAGGACAACAATCTATATTCAAAATTTCATGATGTTAACCATCTTATAATTTATTCTTTTAATTCAGTTAAGACTTACAATTCCTGGCAGTATCTGTTCCGTAGCACAAAAGAAATAACTTGATTATTATATCAATCAGTGCATCTATTTTGGACTTAACTTATCAGAGAATAAGCAACAGTCTATCCACCAAGAGAAATTATAATGCGTTTAGACATGATAAAAAATTACGAAAATTGGAAGAGCATGCTGCAAATACTTACATAGGTTTAGGGGATAGATGTTTGAACTTCAGCTGATGAAACATTCGGGTATGGCTAGCTTCAAATGAAACATGTTCTCAAATATGGCAAAATAAAAATCATTACGAATACATATATATTATTATTTATAATTATATATGCATATATATACTAATGTTATCAAGGGGTAACACTTTAACAATGCAAAGCTTATCAAGATAAAAAAAAAGCGCAACACTATTAAGAGAGCACACAAAAATTCAATGAAACATGAGGAATAAAACTGATATATATCTTTATGTCATCAAAGTATGCAAGGGAAAGTTAGGAGGAAATTAAAAAAAAAATCTGTAACCCATGCCATTTGGAAGCTTCTAAATACCATATCCCTAAAAGTTTTTTTTATATGAACAGCATAAGTTGATTAATAAAGTACTACGTTTTGGGACTAAGTTTGTGTTAAAAATTAATTTCGTTTAAACCACTATTGAACATACACTGTCAGACAGACTCACAGAAACGCACGTACACACACACACACACACACACACGCACACACACACACACTCACACACATACACACGCACACACACACACATATATATATATATATATAAAGCTATTCATATTTGTTTATATTTATTTATAATTATTCCAGATATTAACATAAAAGAATAATACATACATATATATATATATATATATATATATATATATATTCTATTTGTTTTTATATAAGCAGTAATATATCAGGTCATGATAATATTGCACACTCTGCTTTCGTGTAAGATGTATCGCCTTATGAAATCTGTAGTTCCTAGTAACTGTCTGACTGAAACATGCTCATGACTATGTAGCAACAGATTACTGCTTATGCAAAAACAAATCGAAAGTATGCCTTGCCATACTTCGGAATAGAGCACTCGTGTATTAATACCGCTAAACTTCATTGATTACTTTACATCTGGAAAATATTAACTTCGGATTATATATATATATATATATATATATATATATATATATATATATATATATATATATATACATTTATTTGATTGTTCATATTTATAATCTATTCACACTTCCAGATTCTCCTGTCAATCGTATAAGTAAATGACGAACTAATTTGTTAACTAATTGATTTATCTCTGTTTTACTATAGAAAATGACTGTTTCATAAAAATTACTTATATGCTAAGTTTCAATATATTTTGTAAATTTATACTGAACAAAGTTTTAGTTCTACGAAAATTAGTCACACGTTTAGGGTTAATTCTTCATTAGAATTATAATTACTTGTTTGGATTTTTGACGGATGAATATAATATTGTATTTTATTCAATTTTGTTTTCATTCCTAATTTTTCTTGTTTGCTTATATATATATATATATGTATATATATATATATATAATGAAAATATATTAATTAGAATTACTATATATATATATACATATATTTTTCATTAAAACAAATATACGTTAATCATGTATATAGTCAATAAGACTTTCTTAAAATTGCAGCAGTTTATTAAGCTCAATGAAAATAGATTTACACTTACAAATCGTATCTAGCTTTATTAAACATTTCAAACTAACAGGAATATACATTTAATTCACATGCATATTGTTTTTATTATTGCGTCTTACACGTGTTCCATTCGATGGCATAAACTAAACATATCATTAGAGATTCGCTAAACAAATATTAATTAATCCAGACACAGGCGTTCACATTTCAGCTCTACAATAAACTTGGTCTGGCGATAATCTTCGGGGATCAAATATGGACGTCATTTTCTTGCTTTATTGTCTTAACAATATGTTCATGCTATTAAGATTACTAAGGTCTGATAATGTATTGGAAACTGTTTAAATACATACTGAAAAATCTATATACAATATATTATATCACCTTGTAATATTATATGTTTATACACTAGTAAGAATAATAAATCATATATATGCATATATGTGTGTGTGCATATATATATGTGTGTGTGTGTGTGTATTTGCGTATGTGTGTGTGATTGATAAACTATTGAAGAAATAAATGTCTTCTTGTTTACTTGTATAAACTATCTATTTATATTTCTTATTTTTACGACATTTCATACTGCATTAAATCGGGCAGTGTGTCCTCATATTTATATTATTATTTAATATAACAACGTTGAATGTTTGAAAAAGGTATAACATTGCAGATATCGGTGTGCAGAATTTACTTGAGCGGAGATCAAGACTTGAATGTATCGCGGTAACAATTTATGAAAATATATGTGGCCGTAATATCACCAACACAGACACACAAAAACATATATATATATGTGTGTGTGTGTGTGTGTGTGTGTGTGTGTGTGTGTGTGTGTGTGTGTGCACATATATACAGTAAGTTATCAAAGATATATGTGACAATTAAGCTACACAGAATTTTTTGTGTTTTATCTTCAAAAGGATTCGTCAGGTTAACGAGAATAGAAAGCGGAAAAATATGTTTTTGGACTGAGCATACCAGAGGCACGCTCGTTCTAATTATCTGAGGACGCAGAATATCTTACTAGAAATTTCTGCAGAAACATGTATGCATATCTGTAGCAAATAATGTTTATATAATTAAGCATATATATATATATATATATATATACATATATATATATATGTATATATATATGTTTATATAATTAAGCATATATATATATATATATATATATATATATATATATATATATAATTGTAACAACTTCTGAATTAAAACAACGTTACTTAATACAAATAACCTTTCAAACTCTATGGAATTAGGACTCTTTCTAATTTTTCCTGTATTCTTTTTTTTTTTTAAATAAAATATTGTGAATTTAATTCAACAATATTGTCTATTATTATTATTATTATTATTATTATTATTATTATTATTATTATATATATATATATATATATTAGTATATATATATATGCATATGTAATAGACTTCACGATAAATGTAGAATTAAATTATTGTATACACACACACACATATATATGCGTGTGTGTTTATGTGTGTGTGTGTGTATACAATAAAAACTGTGTACATTTTGAGGGATAATTTTTCATATAAATATAGTCTAACAATTAAATTTCAATATTTTCGAGCATTCGAGGTACAAATGATAAATCTTTTTATCTTATCATTTTTTATCACTTATATGATTTATCTAATTCTCTTCAACTAATTTTTCATTTATAAAATGAATATGTATCACATTTTCTTCTCTCCGAAAATATGCATGCTTTACAAAATTAATAGTGGCATACATATTTACATACATACACAGGGAAACTTTTTAGATTGATCGGTTATAGGAATTGCAAGAGAAATTGTAAAATAGATTCATAATGAAGTTTAGTAAAAAAAATTAAGGCGAGGATGTTGAATTATTTACGTTATTAAAAGGTGTTATTAGTGATAGTGTATTATTATAAGAAAACTAACCAAACCGGACACTCTTCAAAGTTGATATTATTTATAAACACAATATGATTTTCATATCTCATGGTTAATGCGGATGTCACAGTTGTTAGAAGCTTGGATTATCGATCTATCGACTAACATTCGATCGCAATTTAAGAACTTTCCTGTCTAGCCACACTGACATAAAGTGATATAAAAAGACACGCCTGTTGATATATTTATCTGTATCACTTTCCCCATGTCTCGCTGTCTCTTTCTCACGTTATATATATATATATATATATATATATATATATATATATATATATATATATATATGCATAGTATAACGATTAGATCACTGCCTGACTGACGAAAAGAACATTTAAAATTAAAATGTTTACATTCAACGTAATCTCAAGCGGTTAATGGTAGCCGAATAGATACGCTCTTTGCTAATCGAGTCAGAGATGTCTCGTGTTGCCGAGTTCAAATCGTTCGACTGGTCTTAATCATGACACGTTGCACTGAAGATTCCCGAAAGGATGAAACACTAGCGCCTGTAGTTATTTAATTATTATAGTAAAAAAATAATTATATATATATATATATATATATATATATATATATATATATATCTATCTATATATATATATATATATATATATATATAAAGTGAGGGAGAGAGAGAGACTCTTTGTAGCATGTTTAAACGTGCTAAAGTTAATGCCCATTAGTTTAGAATGGATGCTTTACGCGAAATAAATTGTTAAATATGTTTCTTGCATTCAATATCAATCTCTCTTAATCACAATTAATCTTTAATTGTGGATCAAACG
>NC_136489.1:16685514-16705514 GCF_053919585.1 Euprymna scolopes | reverse complement strand
TGGAATAAAAAAGGATAACGTAATAAAAAAACCATTTGCTGGTTTTAGAGATTTAATTGCACAATTTTATTCAAGAAAAACAAAACAAAAAAAAAACATCTATTTTGATCTCGAAAAAATTTACTCTGGAAAAAAATATTTTGAGTTTTAGAATAGTGCAGCGTTTCACAATTCAATATCAATTGTTATACACATTTTCACCTGCTGGCACGAACACACAGTTATATATATATATATATATATATATATATATATATATATATATATATATATATATATATATTGAAATGAAGAAATGACAGAATTAACCAGATATCTTTCCAATATTTTTTTTTGTTTTAATCAAGGTATCTTAAATTTTTTCTAAAGACGCAATAACTAAAAAAGATTATATATATGTACATACATACACACACACACTCACACACACACACACACACATATATATATATATATATATATATATAGAGAGAGAGAGAGAGAGAGAGAGATACACACACACACATATATATATATGTATATATATATATATTACATGCAGATCAACGTCTTGAACTTAGAATTGATTTTAGATGTTGCATACACATATCGATCAATATCAGTTCGTCTATCATATAATACATTTATAATGTTTACCATATAAAATATACGAAAGATTTTTTTTATTAATTATTTTGATAACATAAGATTTCAGAGAAATTTAATGTATATATATATATATATATATATATATATATATATATTTATATATTACATACACACACACACACACACACACATATATATATATATATATACATAAATATATATAGAAAACGTTTTGTGTTTACTATAACGTTTTTACTCAAATATACACAAGTATAAATTTTGTAGAATTTCTATATGAATTATTAACACACTTGTAATAGTTATATATAGATTATCATAATAAACCGAAAATACACATAGGAAATTAATTAAAAAAATCTTTAAAAGAATAAGTAAGAGCCAGATCTTTTGCAGATGAATGCAATTCTAGGAATCATACAGAACAATTTTTTTCAATAAATGCAGAAAAGGGTTTTTAATATAATTTCAATTCACAAAAACAAATTTATAGGAGTATATATATATATATAGGTTGTTTTGTTTTGGTTTTAGTGATATGTTTTTAATGAATTCAATTATTTACGAAAGTGCATTTTCACCTAAATGCGAGTTGGGAATAGTTTTCCCTTTTTAATCAATTTGGTACCCCCACATGGGGAGCGGTTTATATATATTATTTTTAAAATGTAATTATCCACTGACACGTGTTTCGTCGTCTACGACTCATCAGAGTGGCTG
This sequence comes from Euprymna scolopes, assembly GCF_053919585.1. NCBI lineage: Eukaryota > Metazoa > Mollusca > Cephalopoda > Sepiida > Sepiolidae > Euprymna > Euprymna scolopes. The sequence goes on along the minus strand of NC_136489.1, from coordinate 16,704,188 downwards.
TATCTAGCGGGATTCGAAATCGGGATCCAACGGTAATGAGCCTAAACCCGTACCCCTGGACCATCTCGCAAACTGTCCGGATATATCGTGATTTACTTAGATGTTGTTTTGTTTTGGTTTTAGCGATATGTTTTCAATTATTTACATTATTTTACATTTTAAAAATAATACCAAATTGGTTAAAAAGGGAAAACTATTCCCAACTCGCATTTAGGTAAAAATGCATTTTCGTAAATAATTGAATTCATTCAAAACATATCGCTAAAACCACGCGTTAACATTAATTCCAATAGGCGAATTAATGTTCACAATAATGAAAAACGGAAACTTATACTCTATTACCTTTAATAACTTGTTATTTAGCTTTATTCTTGTATTGGAAGCAAATATTGAACATCAATGCAAAAAAATAATATACGCGTCTTATAAATGTGTTTCATTTCAACCATGGAATATTCTTTTTCACACTATTATTTTTAATTTATTTTTCAATTCATGTGTTTATAAGCAAACTCCATGACTACCCAAATCTATTTTGCTAATAACATTTCTTTCGATGAGATGAGCCATTCATTGAAAATCCATGGATTAAAGAAAAACCTTAAAAAATATTTTGTATTCCTTGTCAGACAATAAATATTTTTGTAATTATACATAATTTGATTCAGAATTTCGCTTTCTCTCTTTCATATATTAATCTTTCTTTATCCGGTTAGATTTTTTTTTTTTTTGCATTTTCACCCCAAACAAAGAAACAGTGCCAATTTGATTTAGAGGGCTACTATCTGGAACATAATTTGTAGGAGTACTATGTAGGGAGTTGAACAGCAAGGTGTCTGTTTACTTTACACTTTAATTTCTGCATATCAGTACTGTCAAAGAAGCAGAAATTCGAAAGGAATTCCATAGTCTTGCAGTCTTAGGGAAGAAATTATTAGAGTAGAAGGCTTTTTTATATCTAGGGATTTCTACTGTGTAGGGGTGGGATTTTGCTGTTTGTCGGATTTGACGTTGAGGGGGCGCAAGATCTTGTAGTTCGTCGGAACATTTATATTAAAATACTTTTAAAACTATTAGAGGGATACAACATTCGTCGATGAGACCGCGGTTATAGTTGAGATGATAGTGCGCGACCGAATAGGTTGTCGATTTTCTTTTGAACCCTGTCTAAGAGGAATTGCCTTGTAAATAATTAATATTAATATTTACTTGTACCTTATATTATACGGTCTTTAATTCGACAGCATTTAAACATTTCATTGAATTTACAAATACACACGGACAAACAACTTGAATGCCTACTATCCTCGAGTGTCTAAGGTCTCTCTGTACAGGGGTTTGTCAGAACAACCTGGCATAAGGATACTTTTTCCATAGAAGTAAACACTGGCCAAATATCCAAAAGCACGTATTATTCGCAGCCCAAATAAAATTTCCCCACTACGGCTACTCCACAGCTTTTCTGAGGAATGGTGCACCTTCTCCAAGTGATATTACCTCAAGTAATAGCACGAAGCTGTATAATCCACCAGACTAGATAAATTCTTGTCCTGGAATCCAGTAAGATCAAGAGACCAACATGAAAGATATACTACAACGTATAAAACTGGTTAATTGGGGAGAGGAAAATTATGTTCTCAATTCTTTACTAACTCAGTGTTTGAGAGAACTTAAATGGAACATTCGAATATCTATGTATCTCATATAGAGTTCAAGTGTTAACCCCTGGTTGTGGGCCCCTAGATTTCTGAGAACTTCGACTGAAGTAAAATAAAACAAAGATACAGACACAGACACACACGCACACACACACACACACACACACACACACACACACACACACACACACATATATATATATATATATATATATATATATATATATATATATATATATATATATATATACGGATTAATTTTGTCCGTATCAGAAAGAGGATAAACAATACCAAACGAAAAATATTTTAAAAATTATATAACCTATTACTACAATTAAAATCAGGTTATAATACTAAACCCTATTTCCAAAACTCGTTTCCAGTTTTTATCAAATCCATTTGATGGTTTTGATTCAAAAGAACTATCTAAAGTTTAAACACTATGACGCTTAATAAGAAAAAAAAAAGAACAAAATATTGCTTAATTAGTGATTAATTATTGCAGACATAATTTAATCGGGTGTTTTAAATGGGAGATTTTGCCCATATTACGACCTTTAAGCTATAAAGTATTCCAAAGGAACCGAGATATGCGGAATATATATTAGTAGATGTGTGTTAACTTCATGCTTAAAATAAACCAAAAATCCAGGATATATGAATTTCCACGGAATTCATTTCTCCCTCTGTTAAGCGGCTTGTCATAAAACTAAATAAAACTAAATATAAACCACATTAAAGCTATTTATGTTCCGGTAAATGATCGGGTAAATTATTTAGAAGAAAATTCGGCGCTTCTACACTATTGGGACGAGATTTTGGAAATCATTATACTGAATTTAACATGAAAACAATGGTATCTACTTATTCCCCGTATTTTTAAGACGATTATAGCCAAAAATTACAAAAAATAGATACGGTAAAAAATTATTTATAAAAGGAACAAAAAGAAGAATTTTATGAAAATGATCGTAAGACAAAGAAAAGTTCAATAGGGAGGCAATTTTCTCGTTTCTATTTAAACAATATGGCGGCAATTTTACACCTGCTACAACGATTAAAGTAGCTTCTAGTAATATTCAGGTAATTTCGACGGACTAAATTTGGAAGCAACCATTGTATATATGTATATATATATATATATATATATATATATATATATATATATATATATATATATGTGTGTGTGTGTGTGTGTGTGTTTATATATATGTGTGTATATATATGTGTGCGTATATATACATGTTTGTATATATGTGTGTGCATGTATGTATATATATATATATATAAGTTTAATAATTAAAATAAAATTCTGTAGATTAAAGTATATACAAATATATTTAAGTTAAGAATTTGTTGTTTAAAACAAGGAATACACGGAGAAAAAATATGTTTATTTCCTTAATCTATGGATTTTAAATAATGGCTCACATCATCAGAGGAAATGAAATGCAATTAGAAAAATATTTTGCTTTTCAGCCCATTTAAAAGCCCATTATTTAAAAGTTATATAGATGGTGCTTAAAAGTCATAGATAAAGGATATCATACAACCTGGGATGTACAATATCAGAATGAGTTCAATAGTTTCCGGGATATTATTGACAAGTCGGACGTGTAGTGATCCAAGTGGAAAATAAGATGTGATCGAGCAATCCGATATAAACAGAATATTTGTTTTCCCCATACCGTGATTTCGAAGATGTAATATCTGACAGGATAATTCACTTGATCTCTAATCTGTGACTTATCTCATTTATACACACCCACACACACACCCACACACACACACCTACACACACACGTATATATATATATATATATATATATATATATATATATATATATATCACTACTTACGTATGGAGCACAGGTTAATTGAATACTAAAAATATTTAAAATATTATTTATCTTGATAATATTTTATGTTCATTATAATATATATATATATGTATATATCTATCTATCTATCTATCTATCTATATATATATATCTATATATATATATATATCTATATATATATATATATATATATATATATATATATAGATAATTCTGGCCTGTCTCCTCTTCGGAATGCCATGCCATGGCCTTATGTAATTTGTTCTTAATTTTTCTTTTATATTTCTTATTGATCTAGACATATTGTTACATATAACTTTTATTCCTTATCATCCATTTAATAAATGTGCGTGTATATATATACAGGGTGACCCAAAATTACGGGACCAACTCTAATTAGGCCCCGCTTATTAGTGTTTTGTCCGAATGAAATGAAACTTTGATCAAAGCTAGTTTATTATATTCAAAACATCACATCAAAACACTAGGGTCTTTGGGTTTTTTTTTGTCCGTTCTTAAGCATAAGTTCTAGATGGCCTCCATTTAGCTTTTGCTTTTTGGGGTCACCCTGTATATATATATATATATATATATATATATATATATATATATATATATATATATATATGTATATATATATATATATATATATATATATATATATATATATTCGAGGTGCCTTCAATGAGTTTCAAGACATTTTTGTACAGGAATTTTAAATTATGGTAAACTCTTTAAAATTTAATATGTTTTTGCGAAACATCTTATGGGATTACTTACCAATTTATATGATTTCTGGTTCAAACGAACAGTTACAGCAGGAATTGGATTACAGCCTACCAAATGTTGATATTCACAGCTGGTGAATTTAAAAATTCAATCCGGACTTTAGTACACTTTAGAAAACCGATATAAAATTATATTCAGATTTGAAGTTGGAAAACTGCTGCAGATACGTATGAAATGCTTCCGACTACTTTTGAATCATCTTGCATAAATTTCTGACTGGCATAAGAGATAAAAGGAAGGCAGTAAGTCTGTAAAGGATGATGAAAGGTGTGAGAAGAGTAAGGTAGTCAGAACACCAGAGGCAATAGTTTAAATAATGAATTTCGTAGATAAGGGCCGTCCTGTGTCTAAAGAGACAATACGTGCACAGTTTGATGTCAATGTGGGAGCTGTAACACCATTATTCGCGAGCAACTGAAGATGTGGAATATTTGCGTGAAGTTTGTCAAGGGTTATCAGAGAAGATCAGAAAGAAAGGCGTGGTCATATATATATATATATATATATATATATATATATATATATATATATATATATATATTACTGATTGGACGTTTCCAAAATATTCCCTGATTCTGATCCAACCAATCACCGATTCTTTTTTAAAATTTCAGATTCCTATTTTTTTCCCGAGTCCGATTCCGATTCTTTTAATATTCATAAATATTTAATTAGAAATTTATTGGTTTTTTTTTTGTAAATTTTCAAATTATTACATACATCCCAGGGTAATTTCCGGCTTTAATTTTTCGCAAATGTTTTTCTTGTAATTGAATTGAAAGACAACAAAATGTTTATTTTGATTTAAATAAAAGCCAAATTGTATCAGTTCGTCGTCAGTGTACAACATGCTACTTGAAACTTTTCATAAACAGTTGAAAATAGTCGATATTGATAGGTAAAAATGAGAAAACGATGTAAGAACAAAATATTAACAACCTTCCCCCTCCCATTGTTGCGAACGAATTTCTAAATAATAATGTTACTATTTTGAAAGCCATTTTTAACATGAAGAGGGCGGTGGGCTTTGTTAACTATTATGTGGCTTCCTTCTATCAATGTTTACATTTTATTTTAATTCTTTAAATTGATTTGCTTTGCTGTAAAAAAACAGCGAAATGCAAACAATAATAATAACAACTAGCTGGATCTGTGGAAATTCCACAGAACACTCATTCATATGTAATATATTGATGTTGGTATTCATGGCGTAAATGCAGATGCTCTGATATTATTGTAACTCTTGTAAAACTGAAACAAGTATTTATCTAAGCTAGCAAGGGCATCTGGCGTAGCCAGGTCGTAAAGTACGATAGTATGATATTTCTATTCTTCAGGGTTGTATATATTATTATAGAGTTAATGTTCTATCGATTCTTATATATTATAAAGTTGTGATTTCTCCAAAATATCTATATCTATATCTATCTATATCTATCTATCTATCTATCTATCTATCTATCTATCTATCTATCTATATATATATATATATATATATATATATATATATATATATATATATATATATATATATATATTCCTATTGCTTGGCTGCATTTGCTTGAGTTCCTTCAAATATAATCGAAACCGAAACCAAAATTTCTTGAAGAAATTCTTGATGAAAATATTTATAAAAATAAATGGATCACTGGCTTTCCGTCAGTTATAATCGAAATCGCAACAGAAACTGAATAATTATTGGTAAAATCATTAATAAAAATAAATTAATTTAGGAAAACTCGTCCCAAGGTAACTCGTTCCTTTTAGCTAGGTCGGAAAACTGGTCCATTATTGATTAAATATCGATTGAAAACACATTTTATGACCGTTCCTGAAAGAGATGTGTTTAAAAGAGACTGCCCCCCATAATATTTTAAAATATATATTTTTATTGTTTACTGCTGTTTTTTAAAAAAAATAAAATCGATTTTCTAGTGTCTGTTTTCCACCTAACTGGCTCAGTTATTAGTGGTTTCACTTATTTTAAAGAGTTAATTCTGTTAAAAAATGAGAATACAGACCGCATACTATTGTTAAATATTTACTGTTTTGTGTAAAACGGCAAAATCGATTTTTCTACCAAACTGGCTTAGTTGTTAGTGGTTTAATTTATTTTAAAACGTTTACTCATAAAAAAAAATTAAAAAAACAAGTAGCGTCGACTGTCACATTAGGACGAGAAATACTACCCTACATAAGGGCATCGTATATCAGGAGTCTTGATAATCGCTAAAAAATAGAAAATTAAAGAAAATACTGAGGTAAATTTAGTTTTAAAAAGAGCCCCCACCTTCTTAAAGCAAACCAATTTTAATATTTTTTAATATAATTCAGTGAGAGGGAGAGAGAGAGAGAGAGAGAGAGAGAGAGAGAGAGAGAGAGAGAGAGAGAGAGAGTAAAAGCATCAAAAAATGAAATTAAAATATTATTGATAAACAAAATATTATTGATAAACAAAAAATAAAAAAGACAGGGAGGGATTCGATTCTTCTTTGTTACTTGTTTGTTTTGTTTTTTTAATTTATTATTTTGTTTCTCTCGTAACAAATGACCACTATAATTTTATCCATTATCAACGTTTCTTATAATTCGTTTTGTTTTCGGAGGAAGATATAGTTTTTAACCCCCACACTCTCATGTGATACCCTCCTGTCGGACATTATCTCTCGTTTTCACGTAACACTCGAGGCTACTTGTTTTTTTTTGTTGTTTATTTATTTTACTGAATAAAGCTTCAAAATAAATTAAACCACTAACAACTTAGCCAGCTAGGTAGAAAAGTCGAGTTTGACCTTTTTAAAACAATAGTAAATAAGTATTAATATTTTAAAAAATATTGCGTGGTCTTTAGTCTCGTTTTTGAAAAGAATAAACGCTTTAAAATAAGTGAAGCCATTAACAGCTTAGCCAGTTAGGTAGAAAACGGGTATTAGGAAATCGATTAAAAAAAAAAAAAAAACAACAGAAAACATGTAAAAAATATTTTTTTTAATATTATGGCGGTAGAGTCTCTTTTAAAAACACTATCTCCTTCAAGAACAGTCATAACATCGATTGAAAAATCGATATATGTTTAATAAGGGGTCAGTTTTCCTATCAAGTAAAAAGGGGCGAGTTTTCCGGATACGAGTTTTCCGTGATGCTCCCCTTTTTTTTTCGATTTGAAACCGATAGCACCGACTTTTAAAAAAATCTTCCGTAATACATAAATAAATAAATGAATAAATAGTGAGACAGCGGAGAAAAAAGCGAAAGATAAAAGAAAAAAAGAACATACATTTAGAAAAAGAGAGAAGGCGAAGAAGGCGTACGAGATTGAAAAAGAGAGAGGAAACAGAAGAGAGACAAAAACAGAGTTAGAGAGAGAGAGAGATAGATAGAGAGAGAGAGAGAGAGAGGGGGAGATATGTGACGATGCGATAGAAATCTAATAGCGTGTTTGTGTGTCTGTGTGTGCTGGCGTGTATGAACGTTCGATAAAATTGCTAATCTAAAATAAGCAGGTGAATCTAGCAAATGCTTATCCTTGTATTAACAAAACGATCAGGCAAGATATCCTGTGTCTGTGTGTCTGCGTTTCTCGCTTATTTTGATAGATAGTACATAAGTTGAATAACATTTTATCTATTATAGATGCAATATTTATTGAAATCAAACCTAATATAGCTGGAACCCCCACATTAATTAAAATGAAAAAAAAAAAAATTTTTAAAGCGAAAAGAACATCCAAAATTATTGTCAACATGACTTGGCTCATGTATATTAGAATAGTCCCATTTTGTTTATTAGACATGTAGTTGATTTAGTTTATCTGTTTAATCGTCCCATGAGGGAAGATAACACGTAAGTTTGGTTCTTAACGGAGCGGTACTAGCTATAGGCAGGTTCAAACGGCATCATTACAGGAATAGGAAATTCACAAACGGTATCCAGTCGCATGCATATACTCATCATGGAAGATGACAACATTAGGTTGCTTTGGAGCTCTTGCATTAAGGTGTCGACGTCCTCCTACATACAGCGCCTGGTATTCTCAAATTGTCGCCCATCTGGTACTCAACGTTGCATAACATGTGATCTAACGTAAACCGGTGTATCAACGTGATTCTGCCGTATATAATCGAACTCTATAGGAGAGACACACAAAAAAATTATTACCCAAATTTAAAAGGAGTAAATTTTAATGACACAGGTCGGGAAGATACAGTATAGTATCAGAGAAAATACTACGCTTTCTTCAAGTGGATTTTAAAAATATTTTTCCTCTATTTCTTAAAATAAACGTAAGCTCCATTTATTAAAAAAGATGAAATATAATTTAGAACATGTTTTTATTATGAATTTGATTGAAGGGATTTTTTTGTATTTAGAAAATCCCATGATGCCTCATTGATGAATACGCTTGAATTATTTTTTTTTTGGCGTAAATATTCTTTCGTTGCTCTGTTTTTTATTTCTTGAATACTGCTCGACTGAACGTCAATTTATGTTTCCTCTTTTGTAAAACCTTAACAACAGAGGCTCGTCTAGCTACAACCACTGTTAATAATTTCCTTCTCTCTCTATCTCCCTCTTCCTCTTTCTTTGTCTCTAAATGTAAAGGAAACTTCCACGAGCAAAGTTTTTTTTCTTTTCCTAGGACTACAGTTTTGTGGAACACACTAGCGCTGGGTTGCTCCCAGCTGATTATAACATGGTTATTTCAAGTTAAATGTAAACACGTCCTTGTTAACCCGTCTTTTAGAATAATCAAATTATGCCCAATTTTCAGAATTTCAAATCATTGTATTGTTTCAACGGTGGATATTTATTTAATAATATGATCTTTTTTATGTATTTCTATTATATCTCCACACAGCTTGACAGTCTTCACCGTACACCGCCGAAAAATCGCTTAATTAAATCAAATTATTTCTCTTCATACAAGTCAGATATACGTGCGCCATAATCCGTCCGACATTGAGATGCACATTTCTATTTAGGCGTAAATAAGGTACTTTGAATTAAAAATAAATTTCACAAAGACGCTCTAAATTGGAAGTTGAGCAGCAAGATGTCTGTTCACATATCATTTAAATTTCTGTGTGCTAGTAAAGACGAGGAGAAAGGACATGGAGTTCGGCGGAGTACATACCATTGAAATAGTTTTAAAACAATCAAAGACATTCAACATTGTGGCGAAGCGTTAGGGTCCGAAGCTTGGTTAAAATGCGCGAACTATTGTTGTATAATAGAGATGGAGTCTTTTTAAGATGACGGGGCACATATATACAATGGTGATGAGGGAGAGAAGACAGATGCATTTATACGTATTACAGTGCTGTTTCACAGTAGGGGAGAGAGGGTTGAGATAGGGGATGAACATTCTTGTGAGAGTTACATAATAACGACGAGGGAGACAAAGTTCATATAAGATGACTACACATTACCTTTGTTGTAGGAAGACGACACAGTTTTACAAAAACATGATGATCACTTCTTTAATATCAGATCGACAGGTCGAAGCATGATGACGTCAAGGAATTCAAAATCGTTCCACGTTCCATGTTCAAAACGTTTTTCCTTCGCTTCTAAAGGGTCCCTCCTCTGATTATGTCAGCTCTGTCCGGCTGACTGTGCTGACTTCGATCCGGACTCGACTGACCCCTGTCTACGTCTGCCTGACTGCCCCTTATCTTCGACTGACTAGCTCCTATATTGAGAAATTCCCTTTCTACTATAACGTCATATGTATGGCCCCACACGTGATTGTCTCGCGTGGCTAGCACATGTTCCCAACAAACTTCTGCAGACAAAGAATTCTCACTAACCTATTTTCCCTAACCTATTTTCACCATAGTTAAATTGCATTGTTCATTATTTTCTAGCTGACCTTATTTTAATCCAGTTTTCATAACAAGAATTGAACAATTAAATTATTTTTACAACAACCATATCTAAACTATTTTATATGAAATTGAACAATGCGAAATTCTACATTCCATTTCTGAATTTATCTCCGAACCTTGCTTACAAAGTTCGAATCTCGGCCTATCCTAATCTCATTTTCATTTATCTAAAGTTCTTCTTACTTACAAAAAGGGGGCCCTTTTCTTGCAACACTATTAGATTTAGTAATCGTTTAGAACCCTGTGTAATACGGATTGCCTTGTTGTAAAACCCCTAGTCAAGATCTGGCAACAACATTCTATGAAATGGCTTTACATTTATCTGATCCTAACCCCCTATTTGATGTTCATCACTCAGATTATCTTTGAGATAATCTCTCACGACAATCTCCCGACAATGACTGAAATGAAAATGGTCATCACCGACAAACACACTGGCATCTATATGCCTTTGCAACGCAGAGATTCGCAGTTAAATAACACCATTGGTCGGTGACGATACAAAGGTTGTTGAATATTTATGAATAAAACTTGGTGGACAAGTAATACATAAATTAACGTTTTTTTTAGCTTGGATGGTTAGATTACTAAAAAGAGTGTGAAATTTTTTTTATCAATTCTGTTGAATTTTACTTGTGCTAGTGTGTCTCGAAATGGCATTTCCTGTCTGCAATTTGCTTTTGGTTAATCGAACAGGAAACTTAGGATTTCCTGTGAATGATACCCAAGAGTTAAAATTACCCGGAGAAGGTCACATTAAACCTTCTTATAAAGGCGTGCTCGAATAAAAACAAATGTACTTATAAAAATATTCTCGAATATAAATAAAGTTTGGAAACTGGACCTGTATGTGTAAAACTTAAAAGGTACACTTGTTCAATAATCGTGTTATTATGGTTTCGATAGCGGGTAAAGGATGTAGTAATGGAAGACAAGGCAGATACAGTTTTTTTTAATATTTGGATTATTATTTTGAGTGTTTTTCGTGCAATGTTTTTGGCCGATATAACATCTGATCTTCTTCAATTATATTTCGACTGACTCGGAAATCTTCCTACAAAACCTGATAATTTCTAAGAAATTTCGCACGCAACCCTGTATTGGCCCCCGACAAAAAGGAGGTGGAATTATAAATTCACCAAATTTTTCCAAATTTCGAAACTTTATTTCTGATAAGGAGCAGTTGTATTTTTTAATATACAATTTGCTATGAAACATTATCATGTTTTAGTGTAGCGTCTATGTAATACGTGTCTATATAAATAAAAATAATATATATATATATATATATATATATATATATAGCCATTCACATACAGTATTGTATCGCTGTATCACAGCTCATCAGTGCGGCTATACAGGCAGCTACCTCAAGCCAGGAGCGAAACTCGCCTGCCCGTACGACAGACAAGGCTTCGAATCATTACGCTAATCGGCAGCTGCTGTGCGCGTAGTGAATTAACGATGTTTTGATATCGTCCAAATACCTAAGCTCGATTTGTTTACACGAAGCTTAATACGTTAACGGTATATCGTATATCACTTCCCAATATGCTCATCTCAAAATAAGAACCTAGGGATTATGTTATATGCAGAAAATGAAAGCAAATTTAGACACATTAAATTATTCATTTGGTAGAAAGCTCACATTCTAAGTAAATGAGCTGTGACATTTTCTGTGTTTAAACGCACTTTAAAATCTTATATTTTCTCTATTTCACAACCAACAAAATTAATATAAAAAATGTAATTTTAGATCAAACAATAAGTTGTTCTTATTAAAATTCCAACATCGAAAATAAAATAATTATTTTAAGTAAATATGGAGTTCCAGTACTGCAAATAAAAACAACAAAATATTTTTTCAAATCTTACTTGAGACAGCTGGAATTAAATAGAATTTTTTATGAGAAACACTTTCTTTAGTAAAATACATGTGCAAAAACAAAATATAAGACAACAACCAATGAATAAGAAAGATAGAAATATAATACAAATACAACAGTTTTTATTTTTATTTCTATCATAAAATCTTCAGGTTTGCTTATATGAATATAGCCGTGAATGCGTGTTCGCTATAATTTCACAATTAATGAAAACGTGCACACGCGCATGCGCACACACACACACATCGTATATATTGCAGGGATTATATAAATTTATATATTTTTCAAGTATATATTCTAGAAATTATTAAATATTTATTATTCAAGTATATATTCTATGAATAATATTTTAAACTGAAACAAATAATCAGTTCAATAAAGCTTTATTTCTACCTTCTGTATCACAACAATTATTTTATATTGCACAGACAATAATGGTTATATTGTTGATTGAGAATATAAGAAACGATAAGTTCTCTCTCTCTCTTTTTTCTCTTCTTTTTATGAAAAAAAAAACTGGAAAAATACAAAATTCCTGAAATCTAATAATAATTATTTTTGTCTGATCACGTGATGATTCCAAAAAGTATTTTACAATTTATCATTTTGTAATTACAGTATATATATGTATATATATATATATATATATATATATATATATATATATATATATATATATATATATACAGTATATATATATATATGCGTGTGTGTATACATGTGTATATAATGCAGTACAATTTATAATTACGGTATATATGCATATATATATGTGTGTATGTGTGTATATATGTGTATATAATACAGTACAATTTATAATTACAGTATATATATATATTTATAATTATGTATATATATATGTGTGTGTATATATATATATGTGTGTATATAATACAATAGAATTTATAATTACATTATATATATACATATATATGTATATATATATATATATATATATATATATATATATATATATATATATATATGCACAATAATAAAATAAAAATACCAGCGATGGTTGACGTTATGTTATTTTGAAAAAAGAAAAACCGAATTAATTTATTAAATGATCAAAGTTTCTTCCCTATTGCAGAGGACATCTTCAGGATATTAAAAAGAAAAACGCAAAAAAAGAAAACGATCATAAGCCATACGAAAATGAAAAGGAAACAGTGTTAGAATCCTACCCATATCGGGAAGGAAACTGTGTGTGTATAGGAAGGTTGGGTTGTTCAATGTCTATATATACACTTTTAAAAATACGTTAAACAAATATGAACACTTTATTTTCCACTAAACTTATTAATTTTGTTTAAATTATTTAAGCATTAAGGAAAAACGGTACACCAGTATCTGTTTTTATATTTTGTTCTTTGCTTATTATTTTCCTTATACTAGGAGCTAAAGCTAAATGGTAGAAGCCCTTTCTTTGCGTAATAGTATTAGTGTTTAATATTAGTGCTGACTCTAAAAGTCTTCTTTAAGCTCTATCTATCACGTATTTTATAATTTTCGCATGATCTAAATTAAAAAAAATGATCGTGTTCTGCACAATGGCAAAACACTGTTTCCTTTTCATTTTCGTATGGTCTATGGCCGTTTTCTTTTTTTTGCATTTTTTCTTTTAATATCCTGAAGATGTCCTCTACAATAGGGACGAAACGTTGATCATTTCATAAATTCATTCGGGTTTTCTTTTTTCAATATATATATATATATATATATATATATATATATATATATTAAAAAGGGCGACTTTCTAAGTAAATAAAAGAATGAGCTTCGAGGCGGAGCCAATATTAACCGTATGTATCGCTTGAAAAAAAACAACAATAACAAATCTAAATTTATAAGCGATAAAAATAAACAGTATAATTAATCTAGGGTTTCTGGCCTAACGGTTAAGGCACCGGACTGTGTTAAACATGGTCTGAGGTTCGATCCCTAGAAACAGTTGAACTACGCTGGCGAGAGGTAACGACCTCGAAACACGCGTGTACGTAGATTACTGTTTTAAAAATAATAAATAAATAAAAATGTTATATACGTCCAACCAAATTAAAGTAAATAAAAAAAAATGAGCTTCGAGGCGGAGCCAATATTAACCGTATGTATCGCTTGAAAAAAACAACAATAACAAATCTCTCTCTCTCTCTCTCTCTCTATATATATATATATATATATAATGACAATATGTATATATTATTTTATTATACGATGTATATCTTGTGTATTTTCTCACGTTTTAATTTTCTAATCGTATTGTTTTATCGCCGGATGCAATTAATCCACTATTTCAGGCACTCTAACCAAGAGATCCCAGAAACTATGTTTCATAGTAAACAATCGATGACCCCTAAATTAAATTGGTAATATAGTGAATTCGAGAGCAAGTTGATGCAGTGATTGTGTGTACAATCAGCACCAACCCTATTTAGGGTTTAACCGCGGGAAGTTTTATGGGATTATGAAATTCACATGCGGTCACTAGTCGCATGTATTTCCCCGTTAGGGGAGATACATGCGACCTTAGGTTTTTCAACTTTTTGCAGGGAGGTGTCGACGTCGTCCTACATACAGCACCTAGACTTCCTAAATTGGTCACCCATTTTAGTAATGACCAGGTGTAACGTTGCTTAACTTCGGTGATATGACGGGAACCGGTGTGTCAACGTGATTATGCCGTATATGATGCAGTGATTGCAGGTTATTAAATGACTTACTGACTAAATAGTTTTCGAACGAATGATAAAAAAAAATAAATTGTTTTGTTTTGTATAGTTTTAACGGTTAAAAAACTTCCAAAACTATATGCTCTCACAAACCCCGTGCCACGTGTATGAATATTCTATAATATAGACCGACAAATAGCTTACTGTCTGGTATGGAATACGCGCTAGAGGGCTGATTTATATTTCCTCACAAAGGAATTTGCAGGATGGATGCAATATTTAATCATTTCTCTCCGGTAGGCTCATAAGAGTAGTGGTAGATGGACAAAAATCGGAGGCCTGCAATATAAATGCTGGAGTGCCTCAGGGGTCAATCCTGGGTCCAACTCTCTTCCTGATCTACACCAATGACCTCCCTAAACACATACTTAAATCATTCGTTGACATCTATGCTGATGACACGACCATCTACGGCAACACATCAAAGGCTGTAAATGACAAAGTTCTCTCTGATTCTCTCTCCTCTGATCTCGAGCGCGTGGTTCAGTGGGGGAAGATGTGGCTGGTTACCTTTAATGCATCCAAAACCAAACTCCTATCCTTACATCATCAACGCTCTTATCCCCAGCTGGCATCAATTGTGATGGATGGCTCTCGTCTGGGTGAGGCCCCGTGTTTTGACAAGCTTCTGGGTTTGACCTTTACTCCTGATCTGAAATGGAACACGTACATCAAGTCTGTTGCCAAGGTCGCTGGAAAGATGGTGGGATCCTTCTACCGCTCCAGAAGATATCTCACTACTGATGCAATTCTCTATCTATATAAAAGCCAAGTACGTCCAAGGATGGAATATTGTTGCCATATCTGGGCAGGAGCTGCTAAAAACAGCCTATCCTGCCTTGACAGAGTACAAAATAGACTTCGTGGCTTAGTGGGGGATGCCCTTTTCTCTGCCCTGCAACCTCTCTCCCACAGAAGAGACGTTGCGAGCCTATCCTTGTTTTATCGTTATTTCCATGGCAGGTGCTCGTCTGAACTCCAATCTCTGGTCCCCCCTCACTAATCTTTCACGAAAAACACCCGTCTACCTGAATCCACTGGGAAAAATTTCCCCCACTCTATATCTGTGCCTAAATCAAAACGCGGATTCCATGAACAAAGCTTCTTTCTTAGAACTGCACGCCTGTGGAACTCTGTTCAGTCTGCCTGCTTCCCCCCGGACTACAACTTGGATGTCTTCAAGTCCAATGTTAACAAATTCCTAATGAACCGCCCCCTTAAGTAAACACTTCATCAAATCTCCACACTAACGTAATGTACTTGCAATAACACTTATCCCTGAGTGGCTTCCGTGCCTTGATAAGTGGTGATGACTGTGTAAAAAAAAAAATATCCGGCAGGAGATTTGAAATGTTTATGTAATTTTAAAAGTAACTCCAATTTCGTAATAATAAATAAGTGTGTCCAAATTCATTTAGCACATGTGTATAATAACAACATCACGTGGACTCTTCATCGAACTATCTTCCACTATATTATGTCGAGGAAGAAGAGGATAAAAGATTGACAAAGGAGTCTTACTCCCAAATATATTTCTTTAAAAGTAAATACCCGTTTATCTATAAAAAAAATTCGCGTTGCAGTTTTGGCTTAAAATGTATTTATACATGTTTTATTCTGCAAATTTCACTCAGCGCTTCTAACGGATATAAACAAAAAAAACTACCCATATATATATATATATATATATATATATATATATATATATATACATATGTGTGTATGTGTGTGTGTGAGAGTGTGTGTGTGAGTGCGTATATATAAACAAGAAAAAGATATATATGGAATAAAGAAATATATATATATATAGAGAGAGAGAGAGTGACAGAGGGAGAGAGAGAGAGCGAAATATAGACTGGAAAAAAAGATATCGGTAAAGTTATATATATTCATATATATATATATATATATATATATATATATATATAGAGAGAGAGAGAGAGATAGATACAGAGATAGAGAGAGAGATAGAGAGATAGCGATAGAGATAGAGAGAGGGATAGAGAGACTAGGCATTTTGGCCTAAGAAGAACACACACACAAAAAATTAGAATGGAATAATTGAGAATGTAAATCGAATACTGTGGCGACTAATATATATATTAATCCTTTTTGTATCCCTGACTGTGCAACGAACAGATACCATAATACTAAGTTCGCTGCCCATTTTCATAACATAATACTAATTACATCAACACAAACACTGTAGTTTCCGAGAAAAAAATAAAAAGATAAACAAACCGACGAACAGAGGAATAGATTAACTGAAATACAATATGTGTGGTTGTGTGTGTGTTTATGCGTGTGTTTGTGAGTGCGTTTGAGCATATGTAGAAAGAGTGAGAGACTGGTATATATATATATATATATATATATATATATTTACCATTATTATTATTTTTTATTGTAATAATTAAATAATTAAATATATATATATATGTATGTGAGTGTGTGCATGTGTGTGTATGTGTGTGTGCCTGTGTGTGTATAGCTCCAACCTTCTCTCTTTCTCTCTCTCTCTCTCTCTCTCTCTCTCTCTCTCTCTCTCTATATATATATATATATATATATATATATATATATATATATGTAGTTTCAATTGTTGAAAAAATATTAAACCGGAAATTAAAAAATATATATATATAAATATATTTCGGAAAAAAACAAGAACATCAACATAAACTACTTAGTGCTCGGATATCTACGCCCTGTATAATCATTGTAATTATTACGATTTTTTTTTCTGCGAATATGACTGCCATTTAAAAAATAAATATGACCAGTCTGGCTTCTACGTTTATAATAAAATTTTCAGCAGTAATATTACATATTGAAATCTTTTTATATCTTCTTTTTCTTTTCTCCCCACTTCTTTCTCTCCATCTCTCTTCTTCTCTCTTTTCATTCCCCGCCTCTCTCACTTTCCCTCTCTCCTCTCTATACCTCTATAACTCTCATCCCTTATCCATCCCAATCTCCTTTTCTCCACCTCCCTATCTCCTATTCGACACCTTCCCGTTTTTTCTCGCTTTACACACTTTCTCCCGCCCCTCTCTCACATTCTTCATCCCCACCCCTTTAACCTCTCTCTTTTTCCCCCTCCCTCCCTCTCCCTCTCTCTATCTCTCTCTCTCTCTATATATGTATATATATATACATATATATATATATATATATATATATACTAGCAAAAGTACCGGTTTTTTACTGGGTTCCATACAGCCTACAGAAAATGGACTGTGATTGATGAAAGTATGATAGGTTATGAAAAGGACGGGATTGTAAAGAGATAGATTTTGATACTCCAAATTTTTATCCTAAGCATAATATGATGAAAGGAAAGATAATTTTCGCCAAAATACATATTTTTATATCAACTTTATTTCCATTCGTAGCCAAGAGTGACCAACAAAATGATGTTTCCTTACGAAGAGAAAATGTTATATATATAATAATATAAATATACAAGAAATAAATGTTACCATAGTCAATAAAAGTTACTTTTATGGAAGAAAAGTTCATTGGCTTGTATTTTTAATTAGTTTGTAAAAAAAAAAAAAATAACAATAAAAATAAAAATGGCAGCACTTTGAAATGGAGAGTCCCGTTTTCAATTTGAAGGAGGGGCACCTGAGCATATCTGTTAACAATTGAAGAGAGGTCCGTCAACCTAAGGAATATTTATACACATATTTTAATGTTTTCCGTTATTTTGTGCTTGAGGAATATTTGATTATGGCATGTGTAGTTTATATAAAAATACATTTAAGTAATTATCGCCTCAAATTTCGTTGTAATTTCGGTTCACTGGAATTATTTCCAAACTATTTCAAAACAAAAAAAAATGAACTGAACTTTTATTGACTATGTTAACATTTAT